>NW_020897693.1:7862866-8057322 GCF_003984885.1 Neopelma chrysocephalum
GGGCCGGGCCAGCGCCGGGGCCGCCCCCCCGGTCCGCGGCGGGGCCGGGCCGGGCCAATGCGGCCGCCGGCGGAGCGGCGCTACCGCCGCAGCCAATGGAGGGCGCGGGCAGCAGCGCTGCCGCCGGGGGACGGGGGGCGGCGGGGGGGGGCCCGCCAATCGCGGCGGGCTGGCGGCAGGGAAACACTATTATGCTAATGGTGTTTTGCTCGCACTCGCGGCGAGCGGGGTTTAAAAGGCAGCGGCCGGGGGCAGGGGCTCAAAGGCGGGAGGCAGGGCTGGTGTGAACGTGAGCGGGCAGGTCGGGACGGGAGGCGAGGAGAGGAGCGGCGGGGGGGCATCTGCGCCTTCCCAGCCCACCGCGTCCTGCCCGGCGGAGATGTCCAACGTGCACCTCTCCGGCGCCGCCGCCCTGGAGCGCCTCTCCGTCCGGAGAGCCCTGGCCGGGAACGGCCGCAGCCCCGTCTGCAGGAGCCTCTTCGGACCGGTGGACCACGAGGAACTGGGCCGGGAGCTGCGGGAGCGCCTGCGGGAGATGGGGGAGGACGACCAGCGCCGCTGGGACTACAACTTCCAGACCGACACGCCGCTGCCGGGGCCCGGCCGCCTGCGCTGGGAGGAGGTGGAGGCCGGCGCCGTGCCCGCTTTCTACCGGGAGACTCTGCAGGTGGGACGGTGCCGCGTCCCCCTCCTCCAGGCGCCCCCTTCCCCGCCGCCACCCCCCGCCGCCGGGAAGGGGCCCGGGGGGCGCCTGAGCCGGGAGAACCGCGCCTCGCCCCGCCGCCGCGGCATGCGGCCCCGCCGGAGGGGCCCGACGGCCCGCATCACAGGTGCGTGGGGGTCCTGGGGGGGCGAGGGGGCGGGGGGCGTCCCGCCGCAGTGGCTGATGGACCCCTCCTTCCTCTGCGTCCCCCATCCAGATTTCTTCGCGAGGAGAAAAAGGCCGGCGGAGCCCAAGGCGGCGGCGGAGTGCCCAGCCGGCTGCCCGCCGCCTCCCGCCGCCGTGCCGGCTGAGCAGACCCCCCGCAAGCGGCTCCGGTGAGCCAGGTGAGGCGCGACCTGGGGGCGGGCGAGGGTGTCCAGTCGCTTTCTGCGGCACTTTTTTTTTTATTTTTTAATTTCCCCTATCACCACTGATTTTTTTTTCTGACTTTTTATTTTTTTCCCCCTCCTCCCTCTTCCTGTTCTTCCCCAGATTTTTGCACTACTGCATCCACGGGAGAGGCGCGCCGCCCCCGGAGGCGCGGCGCCCCGGAGGCACGGGGGGCCGGGGCGGGCGGCGTTGCGAGCTGGGACCCCCCCCGTGCCCGCCAGGACCGGGAGCGGGAGCTGGAGCCGGAGCGAAGCCGGAGAGCCTGCCCACCGGCCGCGCACGGAGCAGTGTTAAAAGTACAGCTGTGCAATGTATGACGTTCTGTATAGAAATGTATTATGCCTAATGTTGAGTACACTGGCCAGAAGTGTAAAGCTTTAAAAAGTCATTTATAAGAAATGTTTAATCTCTGCTGAGCTCTCAGTGCAAAAAAAGAAAAAAGGAAAAATGAAAAAAACAAGTGTATATTTGTACAAAACTTTTTTTAAGAGTTATACTAACTTATATTTTCTATTTATGTCAGAAACGTGGATAACTTGACATCCAATAGTCTTTTTTTTTTTCTTTTGGTTAAGCCAAAGGGCACTATATTTGCTTTTGTTATTTACAAAATGTAAATTTATTTTTATAGTGGATTTTTTTTGGCATTCATAAGATGTAGCTATGAATCAAAATTTTTTTTAGACTTTACTTGAAGACAAATCTGTTTCAATGGGTCCTGAGCCGGTCTGTACCACTGCCATTGCAAATAATGCCACAACTTCAATAATAAATAAAATAAAAGGAAACGCCTGCAAGGCTGCTTAGTGTGTGCTTGGGGGGAAGTCCGGAGGGAAGGGGGGGAGGAAAGGGACAGCCCCCGAGGCTTGGGCGGTGGAGCCAAGCCCAGCTCTTCGCGGGGGGAGTCCTCCCTTTCCCCGGGGCCCCAGGCGCCCCCGGAGCACGACCCCGCCGCGGGGAGAGCGCTTCCACCTACGCCCCCCGGCGAAAAGCTGGCGTGCAGTTCGGAGGGGAAAGGAGGGCTTTTTTCCCTGAAAAACAAGTGTTCCTGAGTACTGCTGGAGTTACCCAAGCATGACGGGAGTACACGCCCTTCATGCCACCCTGAATTCGGCCTTTCGCCACATTTTATGGTTACTTTTAGCCGTTCCACCTTTCGTCCCAAAGCTGTATCTGCCCCTTCTCGAGGACCCTGGCAGCGCTGGGGCAGCCTCTTCGCACCGCTTCGGGGCTGGGCCGCTTGGGGATAGTTTGGGGTGTGGGGGGGGACTGGTGCCTGCGGGCTGTGACACCCCGCGGCTCAGCACTAGGGGGACGCCCCTGCCTTAATTGTGCAAACCTGCCCCGCCCCAGCCGCCAGCCCTCAACCCCCAGCCTGTAGCTCGGAGCCGTGGCTACTGCAGGAAAACACTTCCTGGTACCTCTTGCCCAGCAATGATTTACAGGGCAAACACACCGCAGTTCTGGGAAAGGCAGCAGTTCCAGCTCGCCCTAAGAGAGGTAAAAAGGAAAACAACTCACAAAATAAGCGCTCCCAACAGGCGAAACAGCCTGCATTTTGACATTAACGCTTTGATGACAGTGTTGTCACAACCGTGCATCCACAGTACTTTGCAGTGTCATCTTGTCCCTGTGGCCTGGGAGGGGGTTAAAGCCACAGGATATACACACCGCCCCGTGGGGTCAGGGCAAACGCTCTGTGCTGGGTCCCAAACCCTGTGCCCCTCAGGGAGGAGGGACAGACCAGGGCTGGTCTTGGCTACAGGTGATGCAAGGTTGGGGTGCTGGAGAGTACAGATGGGTAGCAGGATGTGAGAGGAGGACCAGGATCCTAGAGGTGTGGGGACTGACTAGCCAGATTTATCCCTTTCAGACCCCAGTCCCCACTCTTGCACCTCCGTGAAGTACTGCATCCCCATGCTGTACCCAGCAGGTGGGGGCGACCAAGAGGACATCACTCCCTGGCTTTATGAGCTCTGTATGATACTCTTTCACGGAGGGGGGAGGGAGCTGAAAGAATGAGGTTCAGGGTGAATAAGGCTCAGAGTTTGTGCGCATCGTCTTCCCCCGGTCCCCGCAGCGCTCCTCTCTGCCCCCCCGTCACGGCCGCCAAACACTCCTGGCTGTAAAAGTAACATTGATTACCTCCAGCTCCATGATCGCTTAATCAGAACGGGATTATTTTACACGCCCGCATCAGTGGCCGCTGACTCAATACGATTTTCCCCCCTTTGAAAAGAAAAATAGCTTTTCCCTTTCCTTATGAAAGCCAACAATACCCGGAGTGAGGCAGCTGGATCCTCCAGGATTTATGGGCTTTTCTCTCGCTTTCATGAAAGCAGGTGCCTTTGGGACCTCCATTGTCCCAGCCCCCAACTAATGCAATGAAAGATCCCCGCTCTGAGCTTCCAAATACCTCGGCCAGAGGAGCCACTGCCTACCCCGAGGTGTGCCCAGCCTGACTCAGGAGGAAAGCTCTGACCGCGGGGAGAGTTTAGGCACAAGGCTCTTTATTAAAGCAAATAGTTCCAGCTCATGGGCATAGCCTGAGAGGAGCCAGAGGGTTTCCAACCCACAACAGGGAGGGCCACATCCCGCAGCCCCTGGGCTGTGCTTTCCTTGAGGGCCTGGGGGTACGGGAAGGTGTGCGGCTGCCCCCGCGCCCTGCCCCACCCAGCCCGGCCGGCCCTCCTCGCCCCGGCACAAAGCACACTGCCCCTATTCTTTCGGCCTTTGTAGCCATATGGCAAATCCATGTAGACACAGCCAACATCCATTTATTCAGGCACATAATGTCCCGCAACAGGGAACAATTGGAACTTTGTTTGCTTCTATTATTGATGCGAATGGGCGACAGAGAGAGAGAGAGAGAAAAAAAAATCATTTAACTATAAGAGATATCCAGCTAATTATGAACCATATGTGCCTATAGTTTCAAAGCAATCCAATGAAGTTCATTTTAAATCTAGACTACTTTATTAGTACGGAAGACAGATGTCTCAACAGTACATGCATCAGAGGAAACCATGTAAAGAAGTTCTTGAAATATTTAACTAGGACTCATTCATTGTCAGAGGGGCTTTAAAGTGCCCTTTATCATGAGAATGCATAGGCAGAAGAGGAGGGAGGCTGCCAGTTGTTACTGCCAACCCACTTACCCCTTAGCGCTAAATCCCAAATTCCACTTTGGATTTGACGACAGGAATATTTTTGGAAAAGATTCAAAATATCAGGGGTCTTGAAGGACCCAGCTTGCTGCTCATTACAGCTACAAAAAGTCAGGTCATTATTTGAGCCGCCTTAATCCCAGACTGAAACCAGCTACGCAATTAGAGGAATAATCTACTCCAAATCACAACCGTTCCCTCTCCCAAGGAGCAGAGCCATGCATTTTTGGAGGATGGCTACTGCAGTTCTTCCCCTGTCCCAAGAGAGACTGAAATGGGAGTGTTAACATTGCCAGACCTCCAGAAATTTTTTCACACAAGCATCTCTCTATGTGAATCTGTGGTGGGCACCTAAGGGGAAAGGGCTCTGAAGGAAGACTGGAAGGGAAGCTTGGTGGGAGGAAGTCTTCCAGATTTCTTTTTTTTTTTTTTTTTTTTTTTTTAGGGAATGCAATTATCAGGAAACACTCTTGGCAAAAAGGTTAGTGCTATCTTTATGAGCGCAGCAACATCTACCAGTAATTAAGCCACTTCAGTTAGATGAATGCAACATATGGCTGACACTGGGAATCATTCTCCTTCCTAGCCACAACTTTTCTTTCTGGGCCAAAACTTGTTCTATTATCACCTAAAATAAACAAAAAGCTGCTTTCCACTTCTTCAACAAATATTTGTTGCTAATGAGCAGGAGGTGTAGGTAACAGTATGGGGAAAAAAACTGTAGTTTTCAAGAAATACTTCCCTAAGTTTGGATATGGAAATAAAATAAATTCACTAAATGTCCAATTCACTTGCAATGAGCTGAGATTGCTTAGTAGGATGGCTACACAGGGAGATTGGTGTGAAGGATCCACACAGAGATGTAAGTTGAATTGACCATTTTTAAGCACTGAAATAGTTATGAAGAGTACTTGCATATATACAAACACACACATATATATACAAGAAATGACTAATCAGGGAGTATAAAATAATTCATCAGGGAACTGGATCTTTTTAAGCCACATTGTCACCTACCACTACAGGATATACTCACAATGGTTTTCCAGAGTCTTTCCCTCCACTAGCCTGTACTATCTCAGAACTGGTCTTCTTGACAAGGATTTTTGGAACAGAGCAAGCCAAAAAACAAACCAAAAGTCTTTACCTAAGGTGAAAGGATGGGATTATATCTGACTCACAGAGGATGGAGAAGAATCAAGTACCTCTCTCCCATTACACAGTATCTACTACTAGAGACCACACGATCTCTTTTGGTGTCAGTGATGAAATTCCCAATGGAAAGTGTTTCATTTTTTGGTTTGTTCAGTTGCTTTTTAAACCAAGGGGGATTTTTAGACATATATTTCCAATAAACCGTTATTTGGACAGCTTTTTTTGGGGAAAAAGGAAAATGAAAGATGCTAAAATGGTTAGATGATATACAGAATGTAAAAGCTCTGAAGCAGGCCTTGCTGTGAGATAAAAAATAACTTGAACTCTTTTAAACACAGAACAAACTAAACTTTGGAGCCACTTTCTGCAATCTGCATGGCCAAGTCTCTGCTTCGGGAAAACTGTTGGCCAGTGGTGGTTGCACAGCTTCATGTCTTTATCTGTGGTGCCACATGGGCCGCAGTCTATAGGACGAGGATGCAGGGAGAGGGAACAGGAGAATTGGGAGGCAGCACTAGAAAACACCTCTGATGGGTATAATAGGGTGCAAGTGGAGCAGAAGCACAGTTGGGCTACACTGAAAGAGGCTGGGAAGGGGACACCAAACTCTGCTGGTGTGATCAAAGGGAGGGAGAGAAGGGAACAGATTACAACATTTATATTCCGCATTATATATTAATTTCTGTTTATATTCTATGCATTCCTTCAGAGGCTGCCTGGTCCCAACACACCTCTGCTGTCAGCAAACACCCATGAAACTCATCCAGTAACATCCCATCCCTTCCCTGAACTCATCTACGGATGCATGCTAGGAATAATCTTCTCTTTTTTGTTCCTGTTTCCCAGGTCAGTGTGGGATCTAAAAAATTCCCCAGACCTGCTGAGGAGTCACTGGGCTTCACACCAGCACAAGATTACTCCCTCTCCCCTACCAAATTTGCTTTAGCCTACTTGATGCCTCCTCTTACACACACTGCACTTGTCTTACATGAAGAATGAGGACTGGGAAGGAAACACTCAAGTTTTGGAAGTGCTCTAACTGTCTGTATGACTTCAGTCCAGATCTTTTGCTCCCACTTTATTTTCACAGCCACACACAACATTTTTTCCTCCAGGACACACACTACCCAATTCACCCAGTGCTTTCCCTTGCAGAATGAATCTGGGCTGTGCAACAAAGGGGAAACTGCTGGATAAACTCCTGCCAGAGAAGCTGAGAAAGTAAAGTAAGGGCCTGCAGGATGCTTTCATGCTTAATCCAATGCCAACAGTTGAATGCAGGCTTTTATGCTTCAGAGAACAGTTGGCTCCTCCAGACCTGCAACAGAGGCTTTGTGCAGTCCAGGGCAAGGTGCTTCAAGTTTTCATGAGCAGACACTAATTTTGCCCACCTTTATTGGGCAACTGATACGAGATGCTCTGGTCTGACTTGTAAAGGTGCTAAGCACCCACAGCTGCAGCTGTGCCCGGCTCTGCACATGGTTTCGGTCAGAAGAAGCCCAGGTTTTGGAAGGGGAACAGCAATGGGGTACCTTGGACCAACACTCCAAATTAATTATTAGCTCCCATCTCTTTTTGTTTGTCTTCCCATCACTAAACAGGGAAAATAACACTCGTCATTTATATTTTAAAATATTAATGCTGGGAAAGTACTACCATGAACAGCACTCTATAAATCCGGTGGGGAATTTAATAATGACTTTGAGCAGGGTTTGAATAGTGCTCAGTTAATAAGACATAGCACCGTCCATTGAACGTCAGGAAAAACAAAATTGAGCAACTGCTCATTAAAGCAAGAACCGTTCACTCTGTGCGCTCAATGCGATCATTTAATTAAAAGATTTTATCCTCATGCACAGACACAAGGGGGCAGAGCCAAGGCCCCGTCTTCCCTCATCCTTGCCTGCTCCACATCAAACACACAAGAGTATTTCTTGGCTGTAACCTACAACAGGAACCTCAAAAACATTCTATTTTTTTCAGGCCCCTGCACTAACAGAAGTCACTACCTGAGCTTTGACAGGTCTTTTCACCTTGCCAGGTCTTTTTTCCCTGCCTGTCACCCTTAGTCCCACCCTCACCCTGCCAACCCCTTCAGGAATGGGGAGACTCCTCAAGTCTCACCACTTCCCAGACTCCTGCAGGTGCAGCAACTCGGCTCCAGGCTATGTTCTCCACCACCTTTGTCATCATGGCAAGCCTAGGAAATCACCTCCATGCCTGGCTATGAGGTGGGAGGAAGGAGAAGAGATTTTCAGAGCTGGAATGTTCTTTGATCAGGGTTGCTTTCGAGTGATATTGAATTAAAAGAACATGAGCAGGCAGCTCCTCTTGCACACCACTCTCTGGGAGGACTGATTGCAAAAATGTGCAAACCAGCCACCTCAAAATTCAACAAGTGAAACCAAACCCACCTTTCCTCAAGAATACATCATCACCACTTCCTCTGTTTTTACATGGAAGTACTGAGGAAAAGTCCCTGTTTGGGTCACATATAGCAGCCTGAGACATACTGGGACTGAGGTCTACAGTAATTTACTGTGGAAAACAATGAGCATAAATTAAATTGTTTTCATACGTTTGGTAATTGGTTTAGCAAAGCCAGCTTTTCTTAGGACCTTCAGTGAAGATGTTTTCAAACATGAATCTAGTTAAGATCACTTCAGTTTTGCTGATGTGGTACAACATCCCATCCAATGGCTGGTGCTCTGAAAAGCTTTAGATTTTTTTTTTTAAGTTTTTTTTCTTTCACCCGGATGACTAAGCAGGACTGGGAGTACTGGCACCTGGTTCTCTATTTTCTTCTGCACATCATTAGGCAAAACCTGTTTCTTTGTCCTGCTAGCTGAAGGAGCCCAGACATATATCACTCCAAAGGAGGAAGCCCATCTTTTGTGCCAAGACCAAACTTTTAGGTGCTGTAAGGGACAGACTTTTCTGCTTGGAGATCTACTGGAGAGGGTGTGGTAGTACCCACCTCTGCCTTCCCAGATTCCCGCCCCTCCTCTCCACCGGCCGCCAGGCAGGATTGCCATGCCACCCCATGTTGCATAGGTGAGGAGCCCAGGGAATGCAGCAGGTAACGGGATGTTACAGGGGAACAGACGTGTTTAATTTGTGCTGAGGTGGCAAAAGGCACCTGCCTGTCGCAAAGTCTATTCACCTGCCAAATTGCACATTCCCCCTCCAGCGCCCAGTACATGAGTGGGGGAGTAAAACATGGCTGGAGAGAGAGTGGGGACACCCCGCAGCTGCCAGCGGGAACCCTTTCTCCCCATCAGCACAAATCCTGGGCTGGGCGCTCCGCTGAGAAATGGCCAGGCACAGCCTTTCTGCAGCGTCAGTACAATAAAAACAGCAGTTCGTGTTTGCTCTCGGGTGCGCAGCACGGCACAGCGCAGCTCCAAGAAGCAGTAGTTACCTCTGCAGGGGGATACAGCAGGAGATTTAGGGATAATTTCCATAACAATCGCTGTTAGCAAACATCCATAAAAAACAACGGGCAAAGACACCTTACCAGAAGGAGTTAGCTGCAAATTAAAAGACATACTTGTTGGTTTCGGTTTTGTGCCTGTCTGCAGAATTTCGAGGACTTGGTGGAAAAATTCTCTTTAACAATATTAAATTAAAGAAAATAATACTAATTTCATTTGAGAGCTATTAACAAGCAGAGAGAAAATACCGAATTTATATATGAAGCTTGACCTATGCTCACTGAACTATTTTGTCAGAGGAAGAAAAACGGGGGAAGGAAAAGAAAAAGGAAGAGAATAAAACTTTTCCAATTATCATATTTCCCTGAAATTCAGCTATGCAGAACCAGAATAATTACAGGCTGAGGAAAAATATTGCAAAACGTCGGTACGGAAGGGGCTTTTTCTTGACCCTGTGGACTATAATGGGAGATAAAGAGATTGACCATTTTGGGAGGAGGATGCCTTCATTTCTCGACGTGACTGTAGATTATTTCGGCTTCAGGAGACAAGAATGTCCCTTTAACATCTGACCTGGCCTTTATTTAAGAGCAGCACTTCACGGTTCAGGAAAGACAGACAATTTTCTAATTCCCAGCTCTGCTGGAGGCTGAGGCAGCAACTTCCAGACAGGACACCTGCTAACACTAGAGAAATGGCATTATTATGTCTACAAGTTTACAAATCTGAGGATCAAAAAGCCTTTGCTTCTGCTGCTACTCCACAGGCCAAGGACGACGACTTCTTCAGAACAGAGTTTCACAGAGGTTTTTCTTCCCCCCCTCCAAGAAATGGTTTCTTTTCACTTTCAGCAGATCGGTTTCCACGTGAAAAAGTCAATAGTCAAAGAGTTTCCTAAGTTTCCTTGGTGTGTAGCAGAAAGGGGATTAGACCTGGGGCCTTTTTACTGGCAAGCCTTTAAGCAAATAAATGTTCTTGAATTCTTAGAGAAACAAACCTAACTTAAACAAAATCCAGAATATATGTGATTTACCCCTCCCCAACACAAATTTAAAAGAGGGAGAGGGAGAGAGGAGTGAGAGAAAGAAATAATTACTAAAGATTTAAGGGATACTAGGGCTAAATCTTTGTCTACTGTAATTTTGCTGTTATTTTTGCAGTTAACCCAAAGAGAATGGCTACTTCCACATATTCACAATGAGCTATTAATAGTAACTAGTGTAATGCAATATCAGAGATAATAATTAGGATAATGCAATATAATAAATACATATTAGAATATTACAGTATCCTAATACCAATGTAATACAACAATTCATTTTTTAACAAATCAGTTCAATCCAGAGCTGTGATTTCCCAGAATCAAGAGAGGCTAAAAGAGGACAGCCTGCACACCCCACACCTCTGTTCAGAGTCTTACCTGGTAGGCAAAGGCACCGCTTAACTCCTTCGCACTTAAAAGTCCCAAAGCTGAAGCTGTGGTAATTTTCTTAGGACACAGTCAAATCACAGTGGATGATGATTTGTTTTTTTAATGTGTGTTTTTCTTAAGCTCCAAAAATTACAATAGACAGGTCATTCAAAAACCCAAGTATTTTAAGTGTATGTACACACACATTTTTTTATATATATATATACACATATATATATATATTTGTATGAGCAGGCAACTGCTGCTGCTGCAGAGCTGCTCCCCCAGCCTACAGACGCAGATCCAGGTGTCTGTGCCAGCCATTTGCCAGCATTCAAAACACCTGGGTCAGTGTTTCCAGACTGGCTTTAATTAAGGCAGAAAACTAAGGAGAACTCAGGCAAAGCGGTTGGCTAATATGATCCAAAGTAAACATCAGCATCTTGCTATAAGAAAACAAATCATACAGGAAATATCAAGAGTAGGTTTGTGACTGCACAGAAGATGATAAGGTGTCTGCTAAGTTTGCCTCTCTGCACCATTAAATGGTTTAAAAAACCTTTTGAACACTAATATACTTTTCCCTCCCTGTACCTCTGTGAGCCCAGACTGCAACTATCACCTGCCAAGCTACTACTGCTGTGTGAAAGTGCCACCTCTGATTTCACTATGCATCCTACAGCTCTGCCTCTGCATGCCCCCAGCTTTGGTCCATCTGAAAACCCTGATGATGCTTTAATCCACATCCAACCCCATTGGCAACTGGGGCATATCCTTGGGCCTTTCTTACTTCTGAGAGATTTGCTGTAGACCACCCAAAATTCACAAGTGCCTTAAAATTGTGACTGAAAGGAAAGGAATGGAGGGGTTTGCTTGCTGCACTAGCAAAACAGCAAAAAAACCCAACAGGATGGTTGCCTGGCTGACTTGCCTTGAGTAAGCCTCCGTCCAGCTGAAAATTCATGAGGCAAACCCACACCCACCCCAGGGGCAAAATCACTCTGCCATTGGGTGAAGAAGAGGAGCGCAGTCTCCTCTCCTCCCTTCCAGTTACAAGCCGTGAGTGGGGTGCTTAAATACTCACGATAAGGAGTAGCCCAAGACCAGGGCTCTGCCGAGTTACCCCGTGCTGCTGAGCTGCCAATATGCAGTAGTACACGTTAACTTGCATTCTGACAAAAATGAGGTGTGGAGTCTGTGTTTCACCCAGTCCAGTTGCTGCAAGCACTGTCTAGCTGTCTTTAAAGAGGGGAAAAATATCATTTTTGCTCTTTAGGCACTCTTTTCCTTGTTGAGAGCAAGCAGTTAAGCACAACTATTTTTTAAGGCATTTCAAAGGTCATGGACCCCATTTGAGGACAAGTTCATCCTACTAAAACTGAGCAACACCCTGGAGGCCCCAAAGAAGAGGGCACACCTCCCTCAGCATCTCTGCTACACCTTTGGAAGTGGCTGGGTTCCCCCAGGGTGTTTTACACACTGTGGTGCCAGCAGCTGCCCACAGCTGCCCTTTTGTACACTGCAGTCCCCATTCCCACCCTCAGATACTCAGACCTGTGGTGGCACCCACTCCACACTTCCCATCAAGACCAACACTTGCCTTTTTGAAAGGAAGTTTAAAAAAGAGAGAAAAGCACTTTTTTCCGTGGCAAATCCAGCTTTATGACCCTACCAATGGCAAGATACTATCTATGGGAATCGTATTTTCAAATTGCCCCAAGAAGATGAATTTTCCCTGGAATCCTTCCTAGATTTAGGCAAAATCCACCCTGCCTCTCACCCCAAATCTCTTGCCCCAGCTCAGGAAAGAGAAGAATTTGGCTTTTTCCTGGGAGGAAAGAGGCGGGCAAGACGGGGAAGCGGGAGAGCTTTAAAGGGAGGGAGGGAGGAGGCCGAGCTCATGCACGGATTTTAATCTGATCACTTCCCTGTCAAACTAATCCCTGCCTGACTCAGATCGGATTTTTAGAAACGTGCCTGGAAACCAAAAAGCAAACCTCATTTGAATGAAGCACACACTCCGCAGCCCCCATCTGCAAAGGGCTGCAATTAAATGCAAAAAAAAAAAAAAGAAAAAAAAAAAAAAAAAAAAGAAAAAAAAGGGGGGGGAGAGAGAAAATTAGCATTTTCCGCGGCCATCTGGCATGAGGAGCAGGCGACGGGGAACAAAAGGAGATTTAGGCAAAGGGGAGAGGCGAGTGTGCCATGGCATTGACCTGCAAATGAGCCTTTGTGAGCGAATTAAAG
The DNA here is from genome assembly GCF_003984885.1 of Neopelma chrysocephalum. Classification (NCBI taxonomy): domain Eukaryota; kingdom Metazoa; phylum Chordata; class Aves; order Passeriformes; family Pipridae; genus Neopelma; species Neopelma chrysocephalum. Next base: position 7,875,374 of record NW_020897693.1, read on the forward strand.
CTTCCCGGACCCCCCGGGACACCCCAAAACAGGCACCATTACAAACCATCCGGACAAAAACCCACTCATCAAAATTGTCTGCGTTTGAAGGGAGGGGGGGAGAGGCCATTTAAATCTGCACCTTCCCTGCCCCCACCCCCAGTAATAGGCGGTTAATAAGGGCTTGGCGGGAGGGGTCGGTCCCCCTGCACCCCTGGCTCTATACCCCGCTCTGACAGTACAATGGGGGGGGACACCTTAGAAACGTGTCTTGTTCACAAAACCCACCCGAAACGTTATTTATAGCCCTAATCCTAAACAACGGGGAAGAAAAAAAGGGAGTGGGGGGTGGATTTGGTGATATATCAGCTTCCAGATGCTCTTTATTTAATTCGGAGGAGGGGGCTGTAGGCTTATATATAAGCATATTCCTAAAGCAATTATTACTAATTTTTTTCTTCATGGAGTTGGTAGAGAGGAAAGGGATAATGAGGGGTGCCATGGCCCAAAAAGAAATGGAAAACGGTGAGGGTTAGAGGTTTTATCTCCTACCCCCCTTCCCCCATGACTCTTGCCTTTAAACTGGGAAAGCTTGAGGATTTGGAAGTGAAAGCACAGATTTTGGCCTGGGGTAGATACATGAAAAGGAAGGGCGGGGGGGGGGAAGCATCTCCCCCCATCCCCTCTTCAGAAAGGGAATAAGGACTAAAGTCGGGGGCCAGCTGGGGGAAACTTGTAAATGAAACGTGTTTCTTTTATGGTCCTCCCCCCCGGGGGACAGCCCCATTATAACCCACCAGCTATATAGACTCAGCTGCCGCCTCCCCGGCCTGCGGCAGGTACCCGGGGGGGCTGCAGCCGGTCGGACCCTCCGCCCGGGCCGGGGGTGGCTGGATGTGCGTGCGTGTGCATCGGTGTGTGTGTGGCTGTACATGGGAGTGTGCACGGTTGTACAGGGCTGTGTGCAGGGCTGTACACGGGAGTGTGTGTGTGTGTGCGTGGTTGTACACCGGAGTGTGCACGGCTGTACAGGGGTGTCCGCAGGGCTGTGCACGGGTGTGTGTGTGTGTGGTTGTACATGGGTGTGTGCAGGGCTGTACACGGGTTGTGCAGGGCTGTATACGGGTGTGTGCACGGCTGTACACGCATGAATACGTGTCTGTGCGTGGCCGGGTGTGTGTCTGTCTGTGCCCGTGCCCGCGCCCGCGCCCCGCAGCAGGTGAGCGCGCTGCCCGCGGGCTGAGGGGGGGCCGGCGCTCGCAGCCCCCCAGGTGCCGCTCACCCGGGGTTTGTTTGCAGTCAATATTCATGTGTTTCTGTCACCGGGGCGGCTCTTTTCACAGTGATCAGCCGGGCAGAAGGCTGAATGACAGGAGGCTCGTGGCTCGGCTGCTTTGGGGAGGGGGTAGGGATGGATTCCAGCCTCCCAACCCGCTGCGGTTTTTTGGGGGGAGCTCAGCCCCTGGGGAAGGGGTTGTCCTGCTGGGGGCCATTACCCTGCCCTGGGTGGGCACACGGCAGCAGTGCTGGGTGCTGGACACCATGTGCCTCCTTCTGCAAGCAAACAGCTGTGGCTTTGGGGGATCCCCACCCCAAGTACACATACACACACACTCCTGGTCTGTGGGCTGCGAGGGCAGTGGGCCTGGTTAGTCACCCCGCACACTGTGTAGCATGGGTGACTCATGGATACCCAGGGACAGGGTCCTCCACTGTGGCTGGAGACTAGTGGGGTCCCTTAGAGCCACAGTGCATGGAGGAATGGACATGAGCCAGCTGGGCCGAGCAGGCAGGGTGGCACCTGGCCTGGAGGGTGGGCTACCAAAACATTTTTGGTTTTTCTGCACACAGGGCATCAGGAGACCAGCAGCAGCCTGCACCTCACACGCCTGATGCTCAGGGCACTGCAGTGCTATGAGAGCAATGCTCCTTTGGGGCACACAGCCTTTCTCACCCCCCAGGGTATTTCCAGGCTGTGGTGGCAGTGAGGGGGCAAGGGAGGAAGCTCTGCTCCCAGCTGGGCATGGTGGGGGCTGCCCACCACAGCAGTGTGCATGAGCCCTGCATTGGAGGAGCTGCGTTTTGTTCCTTCCCACTTACCCAGACGCCTTCCCCTCGCCTCTGAGCACTGCTCTGTGTGTGCATGTTTTGTTTTGGTTTTTTGTTTTTTTTTTTTCAAAGTCCACAAACTTGTGATTTTCTGTGCAACTTGCGGGGGGCGAATCAGTATGAGGGAGCGCCCTTCTCATTGAAACTGGAGGTGAATAAATTATGAACAGGCGAAAATTGGAACAATGTCTCTGAGCGAGTGTTTTCTAGAGAGTTACTATTCCAGTCTTTGAAATCAATTGATACATAATTAGATTCCTCAAGAGAGGACAAACAAGGGCTGCCATTCACCCCCTCCTTCTCCCACATGCATCCCAAAGAGAGACTGGAGGCTTTAGCAGAAACCAGACAGCCAGCATTCTCCAGCACTAAAAACATATTCTGGCTTTGGGTGTTCATTTAACAAACAGATCCTTGAACCTTGCTTCTGTTTTCAGTTTATTTCGACCATGTTTCTTTGTGTTCAGTTCATTAAAACATGTCTCTTTTGAGATCTATTTTTACATTTCAAGAATCCAGTATTGTACTTCTGCGGTGGCAGATGGCCCTAGACATCCAAGCATAAGCTCCTTCCTGCTTTTTTCCCCTTTCTTAGGTCCTTTCTGTGCTGCACTTGAAGCTGTTAGCAGCAACCACCCCTCTTTGCAATGTCTGGGGCTGGCCCGAGGTACTAACATGTTACATTCCCTGCTGTACCCTCAAGGTGTATTTTAAGTATAGTGGATGCTACTGTCTGTAAAATAAGAGCACTCCACAGCTGGATAGATCCTGGTCACATAGGTGGCATAAAGACTAATTTTGCATCTTTTCCTCATATTTACCTTATCTTAATGTTCTGTAGTCCCCCAAATGAATTTATTAGCTGTTAAGGTTGAGTTTCATTCTTGAGGGAGAGAGAAAATAAAGACTTGGCTTCATAAAAGATGGGAAAAGCACACAGTGATTAGAAAAAATATCATATGAGTTACTGAATGAAACAGCAGCACCTCTAGCCAAGTGGGCCACCTAATTGAAGGCAATGGCTTGGCTTCTCTGGCTATCCTTGTGATTGATGTACTCGCAACAACCACTTCAAAACCTGGTATCAAACATGGATCAGAGTGCTGCATCCATTAGCATTCATTATGTCACATATGAATAGGATTAAAAAAACCTGTACCAGTAACAAGAAAAAAAAAAAGACTGCATGAGATGTCATAGACCCATCTCTTAGGTAAGGCGCCAGTACTATGGCCTGCAATAAGCTGGGTGCTTTGAAGGCATTACAAACAGAATGACCAATTCCTACATCTTATTAAGTCACGTGATCTTTAGGAGGAAGTAAGATAAATCTGACATATGTGTTTTTTTGAGGCTTAGGCAGAAGTAAATCTATGTCCTCGGCAGCAAAAAGAAAAAAAGTCTGAGGGGTTTTCCAACAAAGATATTTGTTTGGATAATAACCAAAGCAGAAGCACTCACATATATATAAGAGGAAGGTATTTTGTATATGTTTGCTGCATAGATGGTATATATTTATATCTACATGTGTGTATGTGGCTGTTTCAGTATCTGATTTTGTGTGGTTCACTATTCTACCTGAGTTAAGCAATAGTCTACAGGCAGAGCCAGCTGGAAGATCTTGGTCATTGCAGGCAAGACTGATTTTTGCTGCTCCATGGATACTTGTACAAACATGCCAACACAGTGCTTCCTGATGGGAAGAAGCACAAATTCAGAACCACATAGTGCTACCTCTGCAAGGCAATGCTCTTCCTTGATGCCTGGTCCTGTATCCCAGCCTTGACCACAGCAGCCATGGTGCTCTGGCAAAGACAAGTTTGATGTCTTGAGCAGTCTGTTGCTTTAAGTCATATTGCCCACCCTGTGTCCTGTGACAGCCCTGTCTACTGGCTAACTCTGAAGAAGAATATGGCTTGGACTTAGCCTCAAAGGGTTGGGGTTTTTTTGAGGTTTTTTGGTTTTTTTTTTCCCACCCTCTGGCCTTAGCACAGTCTAGAAATTCCAGCATACATCTTTATGCCTTTCCTGGTGATTTTGGACAGGAGATTAGTATATCAGTGGAACAATTTAACATCACTGTTGCAATTCCTCTTGTATTGGTGGCCCCAGCCACAACAGGTGGGACCACCAGTGACTCCTGGATGGATGTATGAAATGCTTCAGCCCCACCAGAATATAACCCAGCATGGCACAGCAGCAGGACTTGTACTGGCAATTGCAGATTCCTCCAGGATGAGCCTATTTCAGGTTTGCCTTGTGTCAGCCTCCAAAGAGCCCCCGGTTTCTGGGAGTGCACAGGAGGGGAATAACACAAGCTCCTTCCTCTCCCATTCACGTGGATTCCCTTTACCTTATTCTGATGGGACCACACTCAGAAATGAGAATTGACAGAAGAAATCACTGTGTTGGAAGCTATTTCCACCACACTAAACACCTCGGACTTCTGCAGCCCAGAAACCACCCTTTTTACCCTCTTTTGATTGCCTCCTCTTTCCAAATTCAGAAGGTGCAGTTGGAGACTGTTTGGAAATGGCACAACCCACAGACTTACAGACTGGATAGAAGGGGACCTTGGCAGCTGCAAGCCAAGTCTTAGAGAGGTCAGAGAAAGGCAGTAAGAACACAAAAGTAGCGAGCAGGAAGCCCTCAAAGGGCAGGGAATGTTTTGGGCTTGTCAGAAGAGGAAAGAAGAAGAAAAAAAAGCTCTGCAGATCCAAGCTTGATTACTCTTAATCCTCCTCAAAAATGCCCAGATCCTTCCAACATTTGCTTTTTTCCTCCCCCATCATCCTTGTTATTGCTTGTCTTGGTGATTTGCTTGAAAATGTGCTAGGCAACTCCATATCTTTCACTGTTAGAAGCATGAAAATAGAGGATAGGTAGTATTATCCACTAAATAACGCTCCCACAGTTAGCACAGTCCTCTAGAGAGACCTGCCAGATAATGGCTTTTGAGAGGAGCTTAGAGACATCTGGAGTAGCCATTTTACCTCATTGTACATAGAAAATAAAGATTAGCTAGGGCATGGGGAGGGCTAAGATTATAATGAAGGGCAATGGACAAACCAATGTCACATGGCCCATCTGTGTTACTGGCTTCAGGTCTACTCCTGCAAAATGATTTGTGCAGACTCCTCTGAAGTCCGTGGATTTCTGTGCAGGTGGAGGGCTTCCCCACCAAGCATTCGTTTGTGAATCTGGGGTCTCACATCACAGCCTCTTTGGAGTGGATTTTGTCTATAAAGCAGCAGGTCCTTTCTGAGTGGCAGATGCAGAAATACATTTCTATATATATTATGAATAAATCTTTTAAAGAGTTTTCTTTTCTTTATATGATCTGGTTTTCTTTTAAAATTTTGATAATTTTCATGTAAAAGACTTGTTCCAACCGGTTCTGCATCAGGGGCCACTAGAGTTTGGGACTGAGATCCGTTGCTGTCACTCTGTGGGCCCCGTACCCCGTTGGAGTGTGAGAGCTCCAGCACTTGTTTGTAATCAGAGATGCTCCCAGGGATTGCAGAGGCGATGGTCACGTTTAAAGCATCAGTGGCATACTGGGGATGACACTTCTAGATATGGTGTCTGTGTGAAAAAGACAGTGGTATTTGTGTGTTTTGTAATGAGTTTAGGGAAGAGATGCTCTGAAGGACAGAACAAGCCATACAGTGCTTGTGGCAAGGGTTCAACCCCACAGCAGGAACTGCCCAAATCACATTGCAACGCAAAATGATGGAAAAAGCATAATCGCGCGGACTGCAGCCGAGGTGGGGAAAGGGCAAAACGTGGCTATTTCGGAAATAGGTTCGTTTTCCCCAAACATACCCAGCCCCCGCTGGAAGAGGGCCCGGGAGCGGGGCCGCAACAGCACCGCGTCGTGTGCGCTCCCTCTGCTGGCCCCGCCGCGCCAGCGCGGCCCCGCCGCGCCCCCCGCACCCCGAGAGGGCACTGACCCTCCCAGAGAGCCCCCGCCGCTCTGCCGGCCGGCAAACGCCACGATAAAACAGAACGCACCCAGCATATTCCTCTCGGGAAAGGATGAACACCACCAGTGCAGCCCCCACTGGGGTGCTGCTGGAGAGGGGAGTGTGGCAGACAAAGGTGGAGGAGGATGGGAGCCTTGGTATGTGCTCCCCCGCATCCCGGCATTCTAGATAAAAGTAGCTCGAGCCATTTTCCAAAATCTACTTTGCAATTGACTCACAGAGACGCGTTCCTCCCAGGAACTGCTGACCATCCACCTAGAAAAAGACAGCAGAGGAACAAACCTGTAAGCTCACATCATGTCTGACTGCAGTCTCACCTCTCAGTTTGGGGGGATAAGCCCAAAGGCAGTGAGAGAGAGGACAAGCAGAGGCACTGCTTGACATTTTTCTATGTGCTGCTGTGTTTCTGGGTGAAGAGCTGTGTAGGGAGTCCCACTTCTGTTCCTGTCGTGAAGACCTTAACCTTGAGCAAGAAATGAAGCTGCAGCTCCAGACTAGCTAAACTGGGCTATGGGGATAACCCATGTTGTTTCTGGTTACAAAGGAAGGGGAAGAGTTACAAGTAGAAAATGGCAACAAATAAACAACTCTACTTTGGGACAGAGATGCCTGTCCAAAGCCACCCACCAGGAGTTAAAGTCACTTGTTCAACCCCATTGAGATACAACTCATGTCAGGGCTGAGTTGAATGCAGCAAGTTTTACTAACAGCTACAAGATGCTAAGGGCAGGGCGGGTGGGTGCAGCTAACGATACTGGAGTGAGAAAATAGAAAAGTTTGTGCTGATCCTTTTCTCACAGCCGTTGGACTTTTCAAACAAGATGGTTGTCACTGGAACAGTAAAAGTACCTTTTTAATGTAGCACTTCAGAATGATCCTGGTTCTGAGACAAAGGGAGCAAATTGCATCAACCAGTTGATTACCTGTTGAGATCAACAAGTGCACTTCCAAAACCTTGACAGTTTTGTCTGTCTTCTCAGACCAATGAAGGCAACTATAAAAAGGTCCAGACTTGTTTAATGTTTAAGATGTTCATCCATGTGGTTGAACTAGAAGGATTGGTTTCTTAAAGCTTTGTTCCTCTTTCACTAAAACATCTTCCTATATTTCATGTGTGACTAAACAGAGGAATTTTGGCCCTTGTTGCCATCCCACTTCCTACTTGGTCCATCCTTCCCAAAACCCCTCTAAACCCAGACTCTAATCTGAATGCTGCAATTAGAATAGAAATCAGAGAAGCAAGAGTTTTAACTGGCCACAGAGAACATGGCACATTTAAATCTCTAGTGATAACACAGAGAACATAATGAGTAACCTTCATGATTTTTAAAACTAGTTTGTAGAGTTTTAATTTTATTGTACAAAAACACCTAAAGTCATTTTAAATTGATGATAATGCTTTTTAACAATAGCCAGGTGAGTGATTGTAAAATTGAAGTATTTAAGTGTTGATTTTTTGATAGATTTTAAAACCTCTAAGTGTCATATTAGGTAATGTCTCATTATATGATTGATGTAGATGCAATTTGGCCAAAGAAAGGTGGCAGAGTTGTTCCAGAAGCAAAATGTACCATTATACAAAATCAAATGCAATATTTTTATGAGGAGTATTTAGTAAAAAGAATACAGAATCCCAGAGTGGCAAGTGGAGAAAAAAGAAACAGGATTAGTATTCAAACAGAGGAGACGAAGCTCAAATCTTTGCAAATGCTGTCTGAATAAACACATTAGAGATCTAAAAAAACATAGGACAACCAGCGAGGCCAACACTAAGAGTGTACAGAAAAAAAAAAAGGTTTAATCAAAGTAGTGAAGAACTAGAAGGCAGGATTGTGACTGTATTTTGAAAATTTGGTTGCCTCATGGTGGGGATCTCAACTGGTCCATAGTTTAGGCTAGCTGGTGCTTTGTTCTTGCCAGAATCCATCTTCAGGAGGGTTCAGGGTAGGTTCATTGAAACACAGGGAGCTTACATTGCTGACTAGGCATGGAAAACTTGCCTTAATTTGGTTTTGTGCAGTTGAGAATGGAAAGGGAGGAAAAATGAGCAAATGGAATTGCAGTGAATGGGCCTGTGAGAAGAGGAAGAGCAGTCCCAGGGTAAGTAGGGAGCCCCAAGCTGGAGAAGGAACACACAGGCAGATAGATTGGGGATCAAGGCACTGTGAAGAAGGATGCTCTAAAAAACTGGCCGGATCTGATCTGCCTTATCTCCTTCCTTGAGGACCCTCAGCTGAGCTGAGACCCCAGCACCTGAAATTATTCTCCAAAGTAATATTTATATACCTACCAAATGGCATATTGCACAGTTCCCCTATAGAGTATATCTGGTTAAACCCTAGCTGTGTATCTGAGGATAGCATCAGAGATGGTGGGGCTTTTTTTGACAGCTCAGTGCACATATTCTGCTCTTGATCTTTGCCTGATAAACAGCATGGAATAGGTTTCTCAACTAGAGGCAAACCTACTTAGCTAACAACTCCAGAATACACCACAAGAAAAATACTATCCTAAACTTTCTTACTTGTGTTTAACAGAAAAAGGAGCTGATGAGGTTTTGTAGACTCCTATATAGGTAAATACAGAAAGATTAAAACATCACCCCTGGATAGGTGTACCTCCATCCTCCTTGGGAATGGATCAGTAGCACTACTCACCCAGGATGTGCTCTTTTCCAAGGCTCTCTGCAGAGGGAATTAGCTAAGGAGGGTCAGCAAATATCAAACAAGGAGAAGAGGAGCTTTATTCATGGGGTTATTCCTGCTTGTCAAATAGCTGGCAGTCCCACATCTGTGGCCATAATGGATCCAGCAAAAGATGCAGCAGCGCTCAGAGGCTGCAAGCTGAAGTCAATTATGTGCCAGGTGCATACAAATCAGGTTTTGCTGATTTTCAGGATGCTTTGCAATCTGATCACATTTCCTAACCCCACCCCGCCTCCCCCCTCAAATAGAGAGTTAAAAGGTTCCTATTTGTAACAAAGAAGCCCAAAAAACTTTTGTGTCCTCCTACAGGAGAAACTACGACTCAGAAAACAGATCACCATTGGTCAAATAATGATACAGCTGCCATTTTAAACAGCTATCTTCCCTGCTCATAGCCTAAATACTGCTCATTTCAAGTCATCTTGTGATATCTAGCAGCAAATTGGTGTGGCAGGCTGGTTTCCTGGGAGATATCCACCTTCATCCTGCAGTTTGTGTAACCAGGAGATTGCTAAGCCTGGCTAAGATCCCATTGCGTGCCCTTGCAGTACGTTCACCAACTCCATCAGGAGGTACGTCAGGCCTGGAGGAACAGTGCATTTATGAAATCTCAATGAATCCTCACTGTGAAGATAGCAAAAATCTCCTTTTTATTTTACTTGTGAGCAGTGAATGTGCCAGAGAGGAGGCACAAGGCAACTGGAGGAGAAACAGTTCTTGTTTTGCAAGATAGTATATTATCTAACAGGAACTACTAACGTGTTCATAGCTTTTTATCTGAACCTTTAAGGCAGATTAAAGATGGAAGTGCCACCAATATTCTCAAGTACATAGGAAACCACCATCTGGATAGTCCTCATAGCTGGTGTTTTCTCAGCATGCTTGGTAAATGACAACACATTTTGCTATATGTAGGGCTCAATGGTTGAGATAAACATGTGACAAAAAGACCATCTTTCATATTTGGATTTGTAAAATATGTGAAGCAAAGTCTTTTCAGAAAAAACAGAGCTGCTGAGAAGAGTCATTGGCATCAACCTCACCCTGTGTGGAGACAGGAATGATGCAGTTGTTAACCCTGCCACATAAAGTTTTGAAGAAATAAAAATTTTTCTCCGGATAAACCTGTGTTCTTCCATGCACAACTGGCTTTGAGGGAATCCTACCCCTATCAGTTGGTTACTCAGAAGCTTCTCTAGAACCTGTTTTCAGTATTAGTCCATAAAACACTTTCTTGTGCTCTTTTTCTGATGAGCTTAGAAGAGGAGGGACTGGACAGTTCTATTTTAAGTTCAGTTCAATAGGTAGATAATTCTTCTAAACATGTGAAAGGACATTAACCAATACAGAAATAAGAAATTCTAATGGATAGCTTATTCTCCAGTTATAAACTCTATGTGTTTTTATGATTTTTTCCCCCCCCTAAATATAAGTGATTTTCTACCACAGAGATGATGGACAACAGTCTGACCCCTCCTGGCAATTACTGTTTTCCTTTAGAGAGGTTTTGCAGGCTGGGGCTTGATCCATTCACCATCAGCTGCTGGATTTTACACTGTATTAAATGTTCTCTTTTGCAGAGCTGTTACTTACACAAGCTTCATTGGCACAGGGAAACCGTTGCCATAAATTTCAAACTAAAAACAATTTCCAGGAATCATCTCTTCAAGTAATTTTGCTGCTAGAACAGTCTTGTATAGCTGTCTTCCTGCATGCCCCCTTACAAAATAGAGAGCCAAACTCATGTTAATGTAAGCCATCCGAAACCATGATGCACTTCAGACCTGTCCAGTGGGTTTATCTCACAGTGCATATGATCTGCATCTGCTCCCTTCATAAAACCCCTTTCCATTCCTGGAATGGGGAAACAAACTCCACCCTTTCCTGGAGTACCTGTATTGGTAGGCTTATGCAACAAACTTTAAATAAATGCCGTCATTTTGGTTACTAGGCAACTTACTCCTCCCCAACAGAGCAAATTCCATCCCTTTTTCAGTTGTTTTTCTTCTTTAGGTGTACCTTGTCATAACTTGTTTAGTTACTGACAAGTAACCAGAGCAAAACTGTCATTCTCCTCTTGGGTATATGAATTTAAGCCAGGCTTTTGACCAGTATTTTAGACAGAATGAACACAACAGCTTCTGCAGGCCAAGGGCAGGAGGATGCAGAGAGTGGGCAGTGGGAGAAGGACTGCTGCTGCATCAGGGGTCTGAAATCCTCCTGCAGGTAAAACCTCTCCCAAATTTATCTCATACTGCACTAGTAAACATAGCTACATTAAATAAAAATCCAAGTTAAAACAGTGTGAAGGCTTCTGCAATTCAGAACAGATTTTATTCTTAATGTTTAATTTCCAGGTTTGGCTGTACGCCTTCTAAATCAATAGAAAACACTGGTTCTGCATGTCTCACTTTCTGCTCATTTATCTCCTTTTCCGGATCATACAGATCCAGAATCCTGTGGCCCATATTTCTACCCTGAGCCTAAAGTGTTATTTTTTAGGTGCATGCCTTGCCTTTGCTCCATTTCCACACCAGCCAGCAGCTGTTTTTGGATGTGCTGTAATTGTGGCCCTGCTAACATGGTGACAAGTTGTTCTCAAAGTCTGTACCAGACTTTAGGGATTCTTTTGGTGTTGCAGCAACAAAATTCTGCAAGAGGATTTCTGTGAGCTCAAGACAAAAAGAAAGAGTAAAATAATTTACAATCTACACCAGTGGTTCTGATACAAAGTCCAGTGACTTACTCTGCATACTCTCTTCCAGTTTCCCAGAAAGGTGGAGGGTTTTGCAGTATTGGCACCTGGATGTGCAGCAGGAGGTGACTGTGCAGTCCAGGTGACTGAGCAGGGACTGTTGGGACATGCAGGATGCAGTGAAGCCCAGGGCTTGTGTCAAAAGCATGTTAGTTGGGTAAACCTGGTATTATTATTATCTCAGAATCATTAATGTTGGTATTACCATGGACTCCCAGTACTGCTGGGAGATGCCACATATGAGCACTTGGACTGGTATGATGTGGAGATCACTCAATGCCTAATGAGGAATAAACCAAACTGAAGGGATGCACCAGACATTTTACAAGTTACATGGTTTGAGCTCCTGGTTTTTCTTGCTAGCTTATAAAGTGGTGTTACACAGTGTCAACACCAACAATACCATAGTCTGACAGCAGAAACGTACATGTCATAAAGAGTTAGTTACTAGTTCTCAAACACTTCCTCTCCCTGCCTTCTTCTTCCCCCCATCTGCTGCTCATCTTGTTATCCAGCCTGGCTCCTGTCTTGTAAATGGCATCTCATTTGGTGGGACACACACTCGGGGTAAATCCAGACGCACTTGCCCAGTCACACAGACTTTACAAAAGCATCCATGCTTATGCAATGATACAATAATTAAAAATAATAACATTTACAAGCTCAATCCAAAGCTTCCATGATGTGAGGGGGGCTGTATGAAGTTCAGCAGCACTTGCTGATGCCAATAATCTGCATGTGACGATGCATAATTAAAGAATAAGAGGGTGATGGTTGCAGCTGTGGAGTTGACAAGGCTGATGCAGTTCAGGCTCTTAGTTTTCTTTCCACAAACCTAGAAACCAGACTTTGGTGAAACTATCAAGTTTTGTGGGATTCTCTGATGGTTCTGCAGAAATATTCTCTATTAACTGCCACAAAAATGTTCCCTACAGCTCAACCCCTACAAATCACTGTTGCCCACTTGTGTGGGCTTTGAAGGACCTAAGCGTGTCACCTGGCACATGGCTGGAATAGGTTAGAGAGCAATCAAAGATGGTGTAAACTAGAGATCAAAGCCCAGCCTGAAGCGCAGCTGAAAATGGTGCCAAGTGGCATTTCTGTGCAATTTTACAGACTGTAGATGCTGTTTCGCTGCAGACATTGTCTGTAGTAAAACACACAAATGGTATATTACAAATGCTGCTGGATTTAAAAGTTTCCTGGAGAAGGAATGCAAGTTTGCAAATCCAGAAGGAATATTACTGGGACTTGTTGAAGGGCTTAATATAAACTGTAACACATAAGCCATTAAAATGAGGATATTTGGCATTCAGAGTCACACATATGGGCCTTTCAAAACCATTCTTCTTGTTTGGCAGCTCCTACGGTCCTTGAATGATGCACAACCTCCTTTTATATGTTCCTGTAAGATGCTTCTGCAAAGTTGGCATTTTTGAAAATAATTTGTGGAGGAGAAATCTGACTAAGAAACACAGATCTGACCTAAGGGAAACTTTGGAAAACTACTTCATTTGCATGATTACTTTTGCAAATCCTAGCTGATATCTGTTCTTTTTGTTCAGTTTTTCATTTGGCTGCTTCTAGATGTGCAAATCTGGAAGCCTACTTGTTCAAAGCAGCCCTGAGCCAGGCTTTGCAAACAAAATGTCAGTGCTGTCCGAGGCTGGGGACACTTTCTGTGCTGATAAGCAACTCCTCTGAGTGGCCAAACTGATCCATCTCCCGTTCTGACAGTGCCATTGTCTAACCTGACTGTTGAGCGAGGCTTTAAGGCTAAGCAAAGGATAAAACCCTACAATTGACCATGTCCAATGACTGCCTCCATCATGTGACATTTCCTCTACGTACATAAAGGCATAATTGACACTTTGGACCTTGCAGATGTTTTGCAATTCGTTTGGTTCCCACAAAGATACCAGAAAGTAAGTCTCGTGAACTGGCAATACTGTGTTTTCCTCTGAACACGTTCTTATCTCTAAAATGTATTTAGATGCAAATTACATCATGTCTCATGGCCCGACTTGTTTTGTTTTGCTTTTTCCTCTAAACAGACTGTGCCATGGTCTTTTTTTTGAAGTATGAAAGTATTCAGATGTTCCTGAAAAAACTGAGTATCTCTGACTTCTTAAATCACATGCAAACAACAGTATATTCTTCTGCCCTCTGCTCATGGCAGTCTGCTTTATGGTTCCTAATTTAATTTCTTTTTCTGACTCTTCAGTGCTCCTTCCCACACAGAAACCTTTGCTAAGAAGCCATTTGCTGTGCTGTCCATGAAACAGATTATGTGAAAAACTGGTTGGCTTCACCTGGGCCTCGGAGCTCTCAACAAAGGCAGAGCAGCATGGTCAAGTGTGGGTCTCAAACAGTGCAAAGATATCTTAGTACAAACCTAGCAAAATTATCACCCCCTCATGTAATTGAGCTAAGTTTTATACTCTGTGGCTTGTCCATCCTCCATGTAAAATGGGAAAGATGGTAATTCCCTCCTGGTTCAGCTAGGATTTTTCTTCTATAAGCAGCCTTTGCTTTCACAGATGGAGAACCCTTGGGCTTTCTTTTCACCCCTATTTGCTCCTAATTAGCTGCCCTGAAGTGACAGGACAGTAAAGGCAGCAATATTGCTACATGCAGTATCTGCCTGAGTTACCTTCCTCACTCTGGATTTATCAGAGGCAAAAAACCAGGCAGTTCCTCTTTTCCACAAAAAGAGAAATAAAAATAGCTCCTTTGGACAAACCCTTCTAGGCTGAGTATGCAGGTAACAAATTCTTCTGGAAATGAAGTGAGTGTTCTGTCATCTGCTTCCATACTCCATGTATCACTTGTGCCTCTGTGTGCCTTCACATTTCTTTAAATAGTGACCAAAAATTTTTATATATATATATATACATATAATAATGTAAATACATATATATATAATGTTTTCTTCTCTGGTGATGGATGCTACATGTGCACATGATGCTACATACACCCATATACACGCACTCTCCTCACTTTCTCAGGAACAGCTTGGATCAGCACAGGAACTGCCCACAGTATTATCCAGTAAAGAAAGCAGGACCAGTCTTGCCCATTAGGCAGCACTATGCTCTGGCTGGTGGGGAAAAAAAAGAATAAAAAGGAAAGCATAGATGCCATTTCATCTTTTTTTAAAAAGATATAGGAGACCCATTCTCAGTCAGGAGTATAACTCTGTGTGTTATTGTCATAATTTCCTATGCTACAAGGCTTTTTAATTTGTCAGTGGAAAGCCTAATACGTAGATACTTGTGAAAAAATTCAGACCAAATCAAGAAAAGTTGTCCATTACAATAGCAAGAGGATTAAGGCTGGGACAAACCTCAGGGAAACAAATGGATCTTGGTCTCTTCATGTCAAGACTGAATGAGGTTTTGTAAGATAATGCCTAAGTCAGATAAATTGCTGGGCTCAGCAAAGAGTACCATACTGAGAACAAGAGTACCTTTTGCAGGAGGGGACTGCCCTCTCCGGTTCACTTTCAGTTGTTTTCATGGTCGGAAGCTGGAGAGATGCTGATGGACCTCGGGGCTGCGGCTCTCCATCTCTGATGCTGGGAGAGTGTAGGTAGGAGGGCTGCAAAAAATGGAGAAGGGCTGTGTGATAGAGACCTATTTTCCAGTATATGGGATAGACCCTGGCATATGGACTTTCCTTGAGCACTCACAAACTCCTCAAGACCAGGTGCTTTTCCTGTACCTTCCCAGCTGGCCCTACTCAGTTGGCCAAGATGGAGGGTTTCACATCTGCAGAGATAATGTAGAGGCTCTGATGGAGCAAATTGCTGATAGATTTCAATAGTTAGACAGAAAAATAGGAACTCCAGCCCCTCCTCCTCCCTACTGAAAGCTGCCAAGCAAAACACAGCTAAGCAAGCCTTGCCCATGATCAGTTCTTTCTTCTCTTGCATATGCACCATAGTGTGGTCTCTATTTTTTGATCACGTGCCATCTCAAGCATGTGATGAAGTAAATGCACTCACTGCTGTGGCACACCTAATGAACAGGTCAGGGGCAGAACATGCTGCAACAAAACTGAATTTCATTAGAATATTTAAAACCAGTGTCAGGCTCAGGGTTGCATTTGATTGTTATTTTTTGCCACCAGCTCTGAGGTCTACAAAAAAGATGTTGTTTCATGCAGGGAAAACCCTAATTTTTTTCCTTCTCTTCCTCATAGTAGATCAGAAACATTTTAGGCAAATATTTTAAAAAATTGCCTTTAGGTCATGTATCTGTATTTTACAAGTGTTACTTTTAAAATAAAATCTCCTGTTATAAATTAGTGAAAATAATGTATCAGACTTGATGTTACAACAAACTTACCACAATATCTGTATATATATAGCCGTTATTCTTTGATACATAGATAGATACAGAACCTCTCTTAACTGTTATTGTTGGTTCTCTAATACTTGACCTTAACCTGAGATACAGTATTTTAAAGGTACTCATACCTTGACTGAGGTCTTCAGTTCAGCATGTTTGCTTAGACATCTCTGCTACTTTCCTAGTTGTGTATTTTTAATGCTTAAACCTCATGCTTAAAGTTTTAAATTTTTAAATAGCTATTTTCAATTCCATTGAATGAAAAGTCCACTCCATGCAGATATAGAAAAATTTGGTGAGATTTTGGCTTGCTGGGACAATTACAGATATGTGAGGAAGGTAATACTGTAGTGTTACTAGTATAATTGTTCTGCAACAGAGTAAATGATTCAGTGGGGAATATGTCTATTAATGGGGTAGAAAACATTTATCTACTACTTCTTTTTAATAATTAAGCTTTCTGACTTAGGTTACTGAAATTGAATGTCAGAGTATTACACGTAGTGCCTGTCCTTGGTCATGGTTATAGGCTAGACCTTGGCTCTTTAAGTAAGTGGAGAAAAAACAAAGTCACTTTAGAAGAAACCCCACAGAAAATTAAAAGGAAGGTAAACCCTCTTCTTTTTTTAATCCTAAATAGTTCCCCACAAGGAAACATCCAGAGACTTGCAGTCAATGAGCAGAACTACTTCTTCAGAGCTGACTTCTCTGTGGAGGCTTTAAGCTTTTTTTGGATCTGGATTAAAAGATGCGAGCACCTAAAAAGACTGAAACAGACAAATAAATAAAGTCACCTCAGTGCTTCATGGGTACCCTGGCTTTTGCAAATGCTTGTTCAACCACAACCTAAATAATTCAAACCATCGTTGTCAGGCAGCAGCGCAGCCCTCCTCAATAGGCACTTGCCTTATCACTCTACAGCAGATGCTTCAGTCAACCATTGGATATTGAAAACATAAATAATGAAACAAAATTTGGAGACAATGGTTTCTGGGCCGGGGACAAAATACTGATGGATATTGTCAGTCTCGGTGTAACCAAGCAGCAAAAGCTCAAGTGACAACAATAGGGAGGAGAAGAATAGGGACAAGTGAGGAGCCCTGAATCTCAATAAGGCCTGGAGTTGCACATGCTGCTGTTACCCTAGAAACTAACCTCTCCCCTGAAGAGGTTTGCTGGGGCATTGTCCGGGGGACACAAGATGTGTCATACACCAGATGGTCGTGTGCTGTATAACTCAGTTATCTGAGCGGTGGAGTGGAGGAATGCACGCCGCAGAGCACTCCGGAGGGCCGCCCAGGGCACCATCTGTTCTTTCAGACCCTAGGCACTGCTTCGGCGTTGGCTTTTTTTTTTCTCCTTCCAAGAAAGGAGGGGAAAACAAAATTAAAATGATTCACCATTCAGCAGGGGAAAAAAAAAAAGCAGCAGCTTAATACAGTTGCCATATCTTGCTTTCATTTAGCTAATTTTATCCCTGGGTTTTATGTCAGGTGAATTGTTTTTTTACGCCTGGGAGAGCAGCAATTATTTCTCTCTCAGGAGTCTATCATTTATAAATAAAACCCCTTTGAGACCTCATCGGTCATTTACCATCTGAAAACCCCCGAATGCTTTTAGCCATATGTTCTCCAAAGTCTCCTCTCTCCTCCCCAAAGCTCCCTGCGAAGGTTTCAGCAGTGCAGGGGAAAGAGCATTTTTCTTTTCCAGGAATTGTTCTCCCCTTTGGCTTGGAAGGGGGGAAGGAGGAAAACAAAAAGTCAGAGTCGAAGCGCCAGTGTGAAGGACTGGCGTAGGAAGGAAATGCTAATCACGGGCTGTGCGATGCCAAGGAGCAGTGACTAATGCGCCTGTGAGGTGTCGGCACCAGGAAACATCCCGGGGGGCCCAGCTCGAGTGCCACCAGAGCCAGCCAAAAGCCTCGCTGCCTTCTGCTGGCTTTGGGCTGAAACCTGAATCAACTTGTGGGAGTGGGAGAACCAAGGTTCAGGACACTTCAGGGTACTTTCATAAAGGTGTATTAAGGCACTTAGTACACTCAGGTGCAAGAAGATCAAGTCAGGGTAGTAAAAGTGATTATCAGGCTGCAAGAAAGAGGGACTGAAACGTGTGTCCTTGCAGCAGTACGTTTTGCTTAATGACAAGACCTGTCTTTTGGTGAACCTTTCTGCTCCTCTGCTTTTGCATTCTGTCCTGTGGCTGCTGAGGATTCCCCCACCTCTCAGCACAGGAGAGAAAATAAATGGAAAATAAAGTACTGGCTTGATTGCTGGCTGAATTAACAGATAAACATTTGCAACCATTTAAGCAAAGGCATTAAGGCATTATTTTAAATCCATTCTATAATGGCTGCAAGTGAGCACACGTCATGGTGCCTGCAAGTCCGCAGCTCCTGTGGCGTGGGTAGAGGAGATTTGCAGTGGGGGAAGCACATCTTGTCATTCAAGCTTTAAACAACAAATTATTATTAAAAAGATGTTGTGGCTTGCAGAAGACTCCCTTGTGCAATTGCAATCAATCCTCAGGTGGGTAACTCTTACCTGATCATTTCCAAAAGTGATCAGAAAGGCAAGTATCCCTCTGCCAATCAAAACCTGCATTCAGTGCTTCAATTAATAGAAGGAACTAGGAAAATGGATGTAATCAAAGCAAATTTACATGCAGAATAAGGGCCAAGGACACAAAATGGTCAAATCTGAATCACATTTACATTTAGGTTCCATATGTAGACAGCTCAGTTAAAAACCCCATGAGGCAATCATTAGGACTAACAAATTATTCAGCAATGTTTAAACAATAGATGATAGCATCTCACAAGCTGTTTGCAATCCTAATACTTCATATGCGTTTATTGTTCTTACAGCACCGGTACTGCTTGTCTTTACAAATTAATGATCAATACAGTCCTAAGGACATAATATACAGCAGAGCTGAAAACTGAATTTATTTTCCTCCTTTTGTCATCTTATTTTTTACTTCCCTGTAAGATTGCCAGCACAGAAAGCAGCAGTGATGCATTTCAGCACAGCTGGCTTTAAAGGTTGTGTGAAATGTACAGGCACCAGGGGCTCGGCGCGCGATGCTCCCAGACTTGGGAAATTATGGCAGGCAAATCTCTATAGATTTGTCTGCACACCCCCACTGGGAATTTGCCCCTCTCTGATCCAAGACAGTTCACTGAAGGCTGCCTAGCCCACTTTCTGCACCTGGCTGAGTGATTGACCAGAAGCTCGACAGGGTCATGGAAACTTTATTCCCTTTGTTCCATGGGTGTCTGCCATGGAGAGCCAAGCTTGGATTAACTGAGCCTAAATCCCTGGGCAGCTTGCCAGAGCAATGCTAGCTCTGAAGCAAATGTAGCTCCAAGATGGTTTCAAGACTGGCTTTATAGATCAGTTCTTCTGAGGTGCAAATCCATGGGCATTGAGCATAATGCCTCATGTCAGGCCCCTGGGGAGTCTTTCCCCACAGGCAGCAGTTGCCAGCTCATGTGGGAGCAATGTGAGCGCTGACAGTGCCATTTCTTTTGGGCCAGCCCTTCCCCAGCAGTGCTCGCTGGCCAGCGATGCAGACATTCTTTCACTGGACACTGCCGCATTCCAGCAACACGCACAGACATGTTTCATAACATGCTGCCCACATAGCATTTGCGTGTTCCTTGTTGTGGCACCAAGCATTCTGATGTATTAGCTTTTAGGTCACTGTCATTTGGAGCAATATATGAAAAAAGCTATTTTCCAGCATCTTTCAATAGCTGATCCAAAGGCAAGGTGCATTAAGCCTTGTAGGAACCAACAATTCCCAAGAACATGTCTCCTGCAAGTCTCCTCCTTACCCCAGGAGGTAGAGGTTGTCTTCTGCTCCAAAGTGGGGTTACTTTTCTTCCAGACCTCTTTTGGGCAGGGAGGGAGAGGACTTTCAGCTTAGTTCCTGTGGAAACAAGGTTAATGCTCTCATGCTGTGTTTATTTTGCCTCCCCCTAATAACTTTTGAATACATCGGCCTTGTTCAACTCATCTTGACAGAAGGATAGAGGTCTAGAAAATAATTAAAATCTTATAAGTTTTGTGAAAATAGGCATCAAAGAAAGGCTGAACATGAATGCACATCTCACTGGGCACCAGCAGAATGACACAGAAAACAAACCTGCAACCACAAAAGAAAAGCTTCAGCTGAAATTTACACTTCTTAGACTTCCAAGTCAGACCACAGACACGACCAAAAAAGCCACAGTTCACAGAAGTCCTTGCTAGTTTCAAACTAAAATCAACACCTTTTGGCTATTCCATGGGATTGAAAATTTCTTGGGACATAGCTAAGTGTCACCTCCACATCGCAGTGGTGTAACAACTCGCTTGCCTTCATTACAGCTGCCTCTGCTCAGGGAACCCAGGACGCAAAACATTACACAAGCTATTTCAAATGAAATTGGAGGGCATTTCAAAGGCCTTTGCTCTGTGTGCAGGAACACTGTGTTGTGTGTGTGCAGTAGGTAAAGAGATTCATATCACTGAAGCGGAAAGAAATACCTCTAATTGTTGTGGCTTGAAAACACAAGTGGCAAGCGAGAGTATTATAAGCCAGTGATTCGAAAACAGAAATGGGAAGCAGAAACTTGTGAATTCAAATGGCTCTGTGGCTCTGTGATCATGAGGAAACCAATGCTGGACAATTGAGTTCAGCTTCCATTGCAAGACCATGGAAAGGCATTTTATACATGGAAAGACATACTATAAATTTTCAGCTTCCAAAGGCTTACATTGACCTGCACGGACTGAGCAGTTCCACTGCAGGCAATAGCCCAACTCCTGTGCATAAATCAAGTGCACAAGTACATTTTCATGGGAGCTGCATCAAACCTTCATTCTTTTTGCTTTTCTTCTCAATGCCTCTCCTCTTACCAAATCACCACCCCAACAGTAAAATGAGAACAGTAAAACACATGCCAGCAGGGTACACGAGAATTATCTTAAAACTGTTTTTACCTTTTCTCCTTTAAACTCCCAGAGAAGAAAATCTTCCTGTATTTTACTTTCTCATTTTCCAAAAAGTAGTTTGTTTCTGTCCCAGACCTTTTCAGCTCAGCGCCCTGGACTATTTCCACCTTCCTCAGAACTAAAGGGTGTTAAATTAACCCAGAGGTGTCAGCTAGCAACAAACCCCCTTAAAATGCTGTACTAAAATGTCTGTTTAAACCACTGACATCCCAAAATTTCTGCCTCAGCTAGTATTTTAGCACAGCACTGACCCATTGTGTTATTTGAAATGAACCTGCTTTAAAATAGAAGAGTGAAAATGAGTGATGGCTGGGCTTCTGATCTTTTGTAAGCTACTACGTAAAAAGGAATCTAAAACGCAGCCTCCTCTGTCAGTTTGGCAGAGGCACTTCCAATCTGAAACTCCTTGGGCTTGGAATAATAAAGGCTTTGCCTATAGCAGAGCTCTAGGGTGGGCAATTATTTATATGAGAGTGGTATCTCAAGTCCCCAGAGGGCAGGTCCCTTTGTGCTAGGCACTGAGCAAACACCGAGAGAGGGGCCAACCCTGTCCTAAGGAATTTGTGGTCTAAATAGACAAGTGGGCTGAGCACATGAGAGGGGGAAACAGATGTGGCCAAACAGGTGAAATGACTCGCCCTGAGGTCACACTGCAGATTAACACAGATGTCAGGCACAGTATCTTGAATCCCAACACAGTCTCCTAACTAGGAGCCCATGCTCTTCCTCACCAACTAAACCTCCTCCCTTGCATATATCCTCCCCCACCTTCCATGAATCTTTCTTTTTGCAAACTTGCACAGTTGTCTGCCTCCACTGTGGGCTGAGGCAGGGTGAGTTTTCATTACCACCTTCAGCTGGGCAGCCCCATGTTTTGCCTTGTCTCCTATTCACGGGCTTCCTTCCATATCTGGCATACCATTTGGCATTCCCCTGGTAGGCTGGGGAAGCTGAGTCAACTACCATTTTTAGATGACTTTTTTTTTACCTGACCTTTATTTTCTTCAGGCAGGGATGAGAGTCCAGGTCTAACTTACACCAGTCTTGAAATACAAACTGCTATTGAGCTGCTCTAAGAAAGAGACTTCTTTTGCAGCCTCAGATGCTTTTGTTTTAACACAGTTCTCAAAAATGGGGTAGAAAATTATTAAGTCAAGGTTTGGCTTGCCTTACAGCTTCCTTTGCTCCCCTTCAAGCTATTTACAAACACCTCCTATCCCAGCAGAAACAAACACTCACGGCATGCTGGTCCAGCGTTTAACTGTTTAGCTCGTCTTCCTGCTGCTGCTGTTCCACAGTGCTCTGCAGAGAAGATGCTGAGGTACCTGCTTCCAGGAGAAATCATTGAGGTATGAAGCCCCAGCAGGGAAGACAATTCCAGACCCGTCCTCCAAGCAGAGAGGTCTGACCTGTTTCTGGTGAGCACTTGAGGGTGGCTGGCTCCAGGCAGCTACATGGCAAATTTGGATGGCTTATTTTATAACATCATTTTCAACTGGTAAAATGGATCATCATCTTTTTCTTAGGGTGGGGCGGATTATCAGATTTGAAGTAGCAGGTCTCAGAGGTGTGTACTGAAGTGATCAGCTGGACCCAGGTGAGGAATCACTGACCTCACAACTTGCTACTAGCCTTGAAAACCTGTAAACCACCGTTAGTCCAAAGATTCTGACAACAGTGACTTTCAGATGGTTATAGACCAACTGACAAGAAAGGGAAGTTGTTTTACATTAAATGTTTGCTATGCCAGACTATCATCACCAAGACTAGCTGCCAAACACAGAATGGAGGTATGCTCTTGGGAACAAACGGGTAGGAATGGAATTTTTTGGTTAACACAATGCTCCCAGAAATGAACAGACCTGGCTGCTTTTAGCCAGGCTGTATGACAACCTTTCTCTCCAAAGTCATCCCAGCTGATAAAGTTCTGATTTTTTATTTCTCTAGTAAAGAATCAGCAGAAGGTTTTACAGTCTTGCATTGCAAATAAAGCATCTGTACACTGTACAGTGGGCTGAGAGAAAGAAAGAAAAGTCAGCAGCTTTCTTGTGTGTATCAAGTGTCTGGATTTTAGAATAACCGGAAGACATGGTACTCTTGTCCTGTATTTTATTAGGAAATTAACAGGCTGATTGATAACCTGAAATTACATAGTGAATCTCATTTAAAAATGTTCAAAATCATGAGAATAATTTTGATTTCTATGAAAACATAATGCCCAGATACAATTCCTCTTTATGCCTGTAAATTTCTACACCCTTAACATTTATCTACTGAACATCTGTGAGGCTGGATAATTGTAACAGAATCTGCAAAGTTAAATACTTTCTCTGCAGTCCAAGTGAAAGAGATGAAATGTTGAAAAGAAAGCCCAGAATGTGAGCAGCACTATGAGAAGGTTCCCTGTGATCTCATTCATTATTTGTCAGTATTTCAGATTGCTCAAAGATATTACAGACTGGTAATGTTAACTGCTGTTCCAAGTTATGAGGCTTTAGGGGAGGGGGAGAGGGGGAGAGACACCACTGTGGGGAACAGGCTCTGCAGTGAGAGAAACAGGGTGTACTGGATGTGTATGATGCTCAAAGTATGAGAGCTGATAATGTCTACATTTCTCCCTTTTTGCCAGCAGTACAAGCTACCACCACCACCACATTGGACCAAATAGCTTTTCTTGACACTCTGTCAGCTTTAAACATTTAATGTTCAAAGAAGGGCTGATACGATTCAGGTGCTGACTATCTGCAAGGGCTGAATTTCAACCTTAGTAATCACAGACCAACTCCTGCTCACGTTGTGTATGTGAAAAGTCACCCTGAGCCAACACTGTTGGTTTCACTGCAGCTAAATGAAATGTTGGTTTCATAGCATGTGGGCTAATGTGGTTCAGCCCCACGGATTGTAGCTGAGGCCCTTGGTTCTCTAAATAAAGAGCTGGCACTTTTCAATACCAAATGACTTGTGGGGAGCTGGATTTCTCAAGACATTATTCCGGAAACCATTTAAATTGTCATATATTTTGTGTGGAGGAGAGATGCTTCCCTGAACTGGGGCCTCTATTCCTGAGAGGATTATGGATGTTCTGTCAGTGGCCAGCTCAAGCACTTGACCAGCGAAGCCCAGTCACTTCAGCCTCTTGTATTATTCTTGGCCTCTGTAAGTTAAAAACCAGTAGATTTAAGAAGTAGCAGGCCTTCTTTTTAAAATGCTATATCAGGACAAGTACATTCAGACCACGGTGTTTTTTTATTTATATATAAATTCTTTGGCAACAATTTTCTAGAAAGCAGAATAATTTTTTGCTATGTAATACTTTATTGTCTCCCCATGAAAAAATGATATCTTAGAAAATCTATATCACTTTCCACTATAAATAGTGTTGTTCCAGATTAAGGATTAGTTCCTCCCTGAAGAAAAACAGATTTTAAAAATCTGGTCATTATCTCATAACTGTTTATGTAGTAACATTAAAATAAAACAGAAAAAGAAAATCATTCAGTATGTGGTTTGTTATTGTCTAGAATGTTAGTGTATGTTTATACAATAAAAACAACATAAGTTATCCTAGTTTGTTTTAAAAACCTTAGTAGTAGAAATATATTGCTATCTGCAGATTCATAAACAGAATGCACTTTTTCCATCTAAGTTCAAGTATTATTAGAATATTATTATTACTATTATTATTATTATTATTATTGAAGGAGCTCTAAATCCTTGCCATTTTGCCTGTCTTGACATGATTTTGGTCTTTCTGAGAAATAAGAAGTTGTGATCATTTGTTCATGAACGAAATCAAGGTAGAGCTTCCAGAAATTTTGCCTGGTGGAAGACAGCCTGGCAATCCTTTGGCTACTATGAGCAACTTTAGAGGAGCATATTTGAGACTATCGGTAGAGATACAGTAGTCATGTGTTTTCTTGGTTGGTTGACAGACTTCATTTCTTCCAGATTCTCAACATTCAGTCCCATTTAAAGGAGAAAGGCAGGAAGAACCCAGGCCAGACTTATACCACATCAGGATATGTCATCTTCATTTCTTCTTGGTACTGTCAGCTGCTCATAGGTTGGCAGAGTGTTGTTTGGGAGGAAAAGATCCGAGTTGACGTTGTTGCCTCTCTGAGATGATCTGTTGTTCCCTTGATCCCCCTGCTGACGGGAAACCAGATGATGCAACATATCTGTAATGAGGTTCAGTTTCTGGTCCATTTGTGTAACCTACAAAGGCAAAGGGGAGCTTTGTTTAGTAGCAGCATGCAAGAAAATTGCAACAAATCAGGTGATACACATGCAATAATAAAATGAAAGTTTTCTTAATTAAGATCACAATAACCTCTAGGAAGATACCACAGATTCACAGTTCATCAAACAGATAATTAGAAATTTAATGCAATAGGTCAGAGTTGGATGAGGACAGCCTTGTTAATACTCACCTCCAGCATGCGCTTTGACACTCATTTTATACCTGGATGAACACACGACAAATGGGCTTTTAAACAGATGTGCTGCAATAGAGAACTAAGTCCCAGAACTGAGTTTCTTTTTTTGTTGTTGTTGTTTTTTTTTGTTGTTTTTTTTTTGTTTTGTTTTGTTTTGGTTTTTTGGTTTTTGGTTTTGTTTTTTGTTATTAGTATCTATATTTTTTTTGAAAACATGACAAACTTCTAGCACGCTCATATGCCTTAATTTTATCAATATGCTCTAGTAAATAACTGCTTGACTTGCAGTGATCAAATCAACTCTAAGCTGGGACTGACTGATGCTCTTTGATACATTTGGGCCCAATTACCAGCTCGGGCCACAAAATGCCCATAGGTATTTTTGCTGCCGTGAGCATATGGCAGCTGCGGTCTGTGGCAAGGGCTGGGAGTGGGGCATGGTTCAGTTTTATGCTATCACTGTGTCATGATCAATGACATGATCCCCATCAAGCCAGAAACTAAGAATTCTAAGATGGTGTAGTGCATTGACCCTGGCCAGATACCAGGTACCCACTAAAGCCACTCTCTCTCTCTCCCTCTGCAACTGAACAGAGGAGAGAGAAAAAAAAAAACAGCTAAGAATTCATGAGTAGAGTTAAGAGCTGGGAGAGGTCAGTGACTAATTACCTTTACAGGCAAAACAAGACTCAAAGTGGGGATAGTACGTATACTTATTACTAACAGGATAAGAGCCAAAGAGTGAGAAATAAAACAGCCTTAAAAACCACCTTCCCCCCACCTCTCCTTTCTTCTATGTTCTCCCTCCTCCCCACCAGCAGTGCAGGGGGATGGGGAATGGGGGTTGCAGTCAGTTGTTGCTTCTGTCGCTGCTCAGAGAGAGGAGTCCTTCCCCTGCTCCCGTGAGGTCCCTCCCACGGGAGACAGTCCTTGACAGACCTCTCGAGCGTGAGTCCATCCCTCAGGCAGCAGCTCTTCCCAAACTGCTGTCCCGTGGGTCACTCCTCCATGGGGTGCAGTGCTTCATGAATGAGCTGTACCGATGTGGGTCCCCCACAGGGGCCACGAGTCCTACCTGGGTAAAAACCTCCTCCAGTGTGGGCTTCCCTCTCCACGGGCCGCAGGTCTCTGGCAGGACCCAGCTCCATCCTGGGCCTCCTACAGGGTCACAGCTTCTTTCATGCATCCACCTGCTCCAGCATGGGCTCCTCCATGGGCTGCAGGTGGGTCTCTGCACCCCGATGGTACCCCACGGGCTGCAGGGGCACAGCTGCTCCACCATGGGCTGCACTACGGGCTGCAGGGGCCTCAGCTCCGGTGCCTGGAGCCCCTCCTGCCCCTCCTTCTGCACTGACCCTGGTGTCTATGTTGTTACTCCCATGTTCTCACTCCTCTCTTCCCTGGCTGCAATTTCTTCTGTGCAACAATCTTCTGTTCTTAAATATGTTGTCACAGAAGCGTTACTATTGCTCCTAATTGGCTCGGCCTTGGCCAGTGGCAGGAAGTTCGTCCTGGAGCAGGCTGGCATTGGCTCCATGGGACAGGGGAAGCTTCTGGCAGTTTCTAACAGAAGCCACCCCTGTAGCCCCCTCCCGCTACCAAAACCCAGCCACAGAAACCTACTACAGATGGCTGAAAACTAATTTCTTAACTGGGGGACTCCAGGTGTTCAGCCTGAATCCATAATGCTCATTTTCTTCTGCCTTAGACAGAATCTCCTTAAATTATTTAATTCCTCTTTTTTTTGTTTGTTTGTTTTTTCTGCTCTTTCTTCTAATCTTTAGAAGAAAATGTAATGGAAACTCAGATATCTAAGAGAAGTTAGGTTATGGATGCTATTTGGCATACATTTGTGTTATTCAGAGGAAAATTGAGAATTAAATGTTTCTGCACAGATTCATCTCTGGTTTCTTGCATCTTCCAGTCAAGAAGTAACCTGCATCATCCTTTTACCTGGCATGGGAAGCCTCCTCTCTACGCAGACTCCAAGATACTGAGCAAGATATCCCAAGGGGAAGATGGGCACTTCCAGCTTCAGGGTCCTCCCCACTCTCTGATCCTTGGCATGGCAAAAGCATTGAAACTGGGCAGTAAGATTCTGCCTTATGGCCTCCCACTCCCTTCTGCAAGCCTAATGAGAAAGCCTCAATTTTGCCATTGCAGTCTCTGACCCATTGATCCACAGGGATTCTAAAACTTAGAGTAAATTCTAGGCAAAAAGATTTAGTACATTTTAAAAAGGGAAAAGAACGCAAGCAGAAAAAAAAGTGATAGGAATAAATTGTTGCCTAAAATATCTGCTAGAAAGTAGTGAAAGGCACATGAAACCACCAGAGAGAGCACGAGTGGGAGCAATTTATATGTGCCTGGCTGTCATCCAAGTATCACACAGGATAACAAAAGACAGTAAGGCTGAGCAGAACATCAACAAACCTGTAGGATTTCAGCAGAGACTAAAATGTTTTTCTACCATAGAGAAAATGCTGGGGTTTTTTGAGCACTTTGTACAACTGGTAGAGAAGCAGATACAGTGATTTAGAAATATGAGGTGCCAGAGATTTATACTTTGCAGCTGGTTTTGAAAACATTAGGCAAAGCACCCTAGATGGTACATGAAACACTAGTAATTTTGGATGGAAATGGCTGTTGAAAGATGAGATTCTATGAAATGAGGAAGCTGAAGAACTCATAAGTTCAAGATTTCTAGAAGGAAATACAGATGGAAAACTGAGCAGATCATCAGGTTTTAATTTCAACACTATTTGTTCACTCCCTTAAAAAAAGAGACATTTTGCCCAAATGGTGCCCATCACAGATGGTAAACTCGTAATGGTCCAAGTGTGACAGTACAAATCAGTGGTAGTGAAGTCTGCAAAAATACCTCATTTCTGCATCCCCCACTGCCCAGGTATCATTTGTGATCTGAGACAGCTGTGCTGGAAGAACTGCTGTGAAAGCCTGCAGACAGCTATCTTCAGAGTCTGAAGGACAAGTTTTTCTTCTGCAAGGAATGTCTTTTTGCCAATTATTCTAAACAAACTAGGGGATTTTTATATGTATATATTTCTTAATTTGTGATTCCAGGCTGGGATTACCAGAGGAAACACTGGAGATATATCTGGAAAATGTGCATTTATGAAACCCTTGCAGTGATGAGCTATTGAACATGACAGTAGGTTGGACTGAGATCTGGATAGTCCTTCAACAGCTGCGCATCTTGGTGATGAAGTACTGGAGAGAAGTGAGAAGTGAAAATTCTTGCTGGGAAATAAATTCCCAGAGATTATTGTCTAATTTTTTCTAGGGAACAAGGTCTGGCTGCTGCAGCTGTGGAGTGCAGGAGGCTCACAGAAGCAGAGGCAGAAGCTAATTGCTCTTGAGTTGAGCCATATGAGATTAAAAGTAAAGACCTTTGTCTTCCATTTTCCTGCTTGTTGGGGTAGGGCTCTAAAGCCACAAGGCTTTTGTGGAGGGAGGTCCAGAAAGCTGGTTGTGTTTAATTGTTGTTTAATCAGTTTTTGCTTTCCAACAGAGCAAGTCATTTCCCTGGGGGTTCTGTGCCGTGAAGGGCTTGCTCCAAGACATGCTGAAGTCAGTGGTAGTTTTTGGCAATCTCTGGGCTCTGTATCAGTCTTGGACCAATTCACCAGTCCCAAATAGTAACATATTCTTTGGATATTACAAGAGAAGGATCAATCTGGATTTCTGTACGTTGATCTCCTTATGCTTCTTCGGGCTGCATCAGAAAAGACGACATTTGCAAATGAGGCAGCAGTGGGATGACAGGCTCCCATCCTCGGTTCTGCCAAAGGAGCATCTGCTTAAAGTATGAGATATTTTAAAAAGAGAAGTAAAAGCCACCAGAAGGCAACTTCTACTGTCATCACAGGCCTCTGATGTACAAGAATAAGAAGCTTGCTGGTGAACAGCCTTGCTTATTAGCATGCCCAATCTGCCTGTAGTCATCCAAACACACATCCTGAAATGTATCATTCACTTGTTTGCTGCAGAGAGAATTATACCCACTAGAAAAATGTCAGTGTGTGCAAGACCCTTTTAATTAAACTATCTTTATGTACTTAGCACAGAGAAGTGTATAATCTCCCCTGAATCATGCTTTCAAACATATTTACTTGATTAGAAATTAGCTATAATGCCAGAACGAATAAAAGTAAAGAAAACAGAAAAACTGCTGATGTTGCTCTAATCTTAACTGCTTTGAACAACTCTGATCTCTGTACTTAAAACAGCAAGCATTGTTAATTACATAGAAAAATGACTTAGACTGATTTGTTTCCTTTAGGAAAAACTAAGTAAGCTCTTTGTAGATGATTTATGTTTCATTAGAAGCATGATGTTTGGATGATCAAATTCTTTATATGCAAATAATTTCCTTTGTATTTCACAGTTGTTGGGGAGAGGAAGCAGTGTTTAAAACTTCAGAAATTACACACCACAGTTATTCCTAAGTCTTACCAAAATATTGTATGAATACAAGATTTTTCCATCCTCCGAGATAAGTAGTTTTGTTTTTTTAAAAAAAAGATCCAAGGATCATAGATTGAGCACAGATGGGGAGAAGCAGATTTAAACAAGTTTTGAATCTAGCTCTTGGAAACAAATAAAATCCCCTCCATGCAGTGTACTGAGAAAAAAAAAAACCCAACAACCAACCAAATCTGAATCAAATAGCTCTTCACAAAGACTGAAAGGTCAAATCTTAAATGGCACATAATGAAGAAATGTAGCTTTGTCATAGAACACATTTTTCCTCTCCCTGAAATGCCAGAGGGGTACGTGACTACTCTGACACCACAGGCAATAGAGCAACAGTGACGATGTAGTTGCTAAGAATCACAAAGTCCTCTTAGGTGATGTTTTCAGGAGCAGCAGTCCTCTACAAATGGATATAAACCACAGAACCAGAGAATGTCCTGGATTGGAAGAGACCTTAAAGATCATCTAGTTCCAATCCCCTGCCACAGGCAGAGACACCTTTCACTAGACCAGGTTGCTCAGAGCCCCATCCAGCGTGGTCTCTAACACTGCCAGGGATACCACAGCTTCTCTGGGAAACCTTTTCCAGTGCCTCACCACCAGCACAGTACAGAATTTCTTACCTAATAACTAAACTAAATCTACTTTCATTTTGAAGCCATCCGCCCTTGTCCTTTCATTACATGTCGTTATAATAGTCTCTCTCCATCTTTCTTGTAGGCCCCTTCAGGTACTAGAAGGCCGTAATTAGGTCACCCCGAAGACTTCTCTTTTCCAGGCTGAACAATCCCAATTCTCTTAGCCTTAGTGACATGCTTTTATAAAGGTATCAACTTTTATAAAGGTATCAAAGACATTCCAGGAGGTACTACTGAACAAGACAGAGACTGTTCTTGTTGAGAAAACAAAATAATTTATCAATTATTATTATCTATTTATCTATTATATTTATCTGTTAAAATTCCTCAGATCTTCACATTATATTAATTTGAAATGCCCTGTAATTTTAAGCACTTATAACAAGTTTGTCGCATGATTCCGAACATAATATGTAACAATGAATTTATTTCCTTGCTTTTAAAAACAAAACAAAACAAACCCAAACCAAACCAAAACATAGAAACCTGAGTGGCTCCAGTGGCATCTGCAGAAGGGTCCCTTTGAAGCACCTCTGTAATAAGAACTAAAAAGCAGCACTTTGGAGACCTATTCCCAAAACCAATTAGAGGAATTTATCAGGAAAGGGCAAAGACAGAATTAAGGAACTGAGCAGAACAGTATTTTCAGCCATGGTTATTCAGGATAGTGGGGAAGCCGAAGGATAAACTTTGGAGTTTGGCATAATTTAGGCCACAAAGATCACGAATTATTAATAAGTTATTCCAAGTATTGCTCCATGATCTGGAGGGATCAAGGTTGATTAATGATGCTGATTAAAGCTGTCTCCCTACATATGTTGGTATCTCAGTATTTCTAAAAGTTAATGCTTTAGTTTTGAGGGGTCTGTGAACAGGAACAGGTACGATGTTAGGGGTGGTTTCTAGAGGAGCTCAGGGATAGGTAATGGAATCTTCACAGAGAATTTATTTTAAATATTTCTCTATAACTATAATAGTGGCAGGAGAGACCAACAATTTCAGTATTATTAAAGAAAGTTTCTTTCTTCAGGTGTATGATTCTTCAAAAATCATGGAATTTGCCTTCCTTCCGTACCCAAGATCCCAGAGTCTCGCGAAATCCCTTATCAGAACTTCTGGCTTCAATGTGGGTTTTTTTTGTTGCCAGAGAGTAGGCAGCAGTTTTGCTGGAGGTTATATACCCATCATTGAGGTGTTTGTAGGAGAATGTAATCTGCATGAAGGAAGATTTATTCTCCAGTCTGTCTGTACTTTCTCTTGAGAGTTGGCCAAAGAAGAAACTATGCATGCGGTGTCACGGGGAAGGATAGAAGAAATGGAGCCAGTGAGAAAACACTCTACTACAAGATTGCTCATTGCTAGGAAAACATAAAGGCAGAGCTTCTGAGCAAAAAATTACCAGGTTTTGAGGGTTGCATGGACAAGTTTCTTTCTAGTCAATGAAAATATTATATGAACACTGTAACTGCTGTCTTAACTGACAAATAAAATGGACTATTTTCAGACAAAAAGCACTTTTGGAAAGAAAGGGACTTGCTACACCCTGAGTTCTAAAATCAGCTCTCTTGCATAAAGCTATCAGTGACAATCTCTGCTTTGAAATACTAAAAATTATTCTGTTTTTCCAATAAACTGACACTGTTGTTGCTCTCATCTTGCTCTTTATTTTTATAGTAAAATATTTCTCTTACACTTCTCAAAAGTATAAAATACCACTACTATAATACTGCCCTGTTTCCCTACAAAGAAACAAGTGGCAACAACAGATGTTATGCTTATGTATGAAAACAATTCCTTTAAGATCTTAAAAAATTACGAGGAATAAGTAGAAATCAAAAGTTACAAAAGTTGATTTGGTTTTTATAGGTACCTTCATAAAAATTCTTTGTCTATAATTTGCTGCCTGACTAATGGAAGCAAGGTAAGATGAATATAAACTCCTCCTTCTAACAAGGAGGTTGGTAGGTTTCTGGCAAATGGGAGAATTAAGTTACAGAGAGTTAAATACATTTGCTCAGGGGCTGTTACAGAGTACAAGACCTCAACAGGTGGAAAGCTTTTAGGACAGTGCTTCTTTTAAGTGCTTTTTGTCTTCTTCTTTTCTGGGTTCAAACTGAAAGAGGGGAAATTTAAGCAAGGCATAGGAAAGAAATTCCTGTGAGGGTGGTGAGGCACTGGAACTCTGAGGTCACCCAGAGAAGTTATGGATGCTCCATCCCTGGCAGTGTCCAAGATCAGGCTGGATGGGGCATTGAGCAACCTGGTTTAGTGAAAGGTTTTCCTGCCCATGGCAGGGTGTTTGGAACTAGAAGATCTTTAAGGTCCCTTCCAACCCAAGTCACTCTATGATTCTATGATTCTTTTAGAAGTGGAGAGGATTCAGAAAGACCTGAGGGTAAAAAAAGTTGGAAAGGGATAACCTACAATGCTACTAGTCAAATCAGAAATGAGGACCATGATAGATGTGGCTGGAGGAGATGGTAAGAAGCAGGGACTGGAAACAGATGTCACTTCAGAAGGGAGAGGAGAAAACTGGTCTTAGTTCAGCACTTCTGTTGCTGTTATTAGCAACTTGCAAAAATATTTGGTTTATTTAAAGCACCCAAACTGTTGGAAATCAGCTCTTTCTGAGAGCCTTTCTTTAGCTCTAGGTGTAGTTTTGGACAATGAAGCCCCTCTGCTTGCTTATCACTCCCCAAGCTCCCAGGCCAGTCCTGCTGGCCTCACAGCACTCAGTGCATGCCCAGATGTGTGCAGTGCTCACAGATCTATCTGGCATCCAGAAGGCTATAGCCAAGCAATTAAAATTTGTGGTTGACTCTTGTTTTAGATAAATGAGACGAGACTTAAAACACATGGAAATTTTCAAGTTAGAACAGTGTCCAAAATCTACAGTCTTTGGCCCAGCACTGCCTCAGGATACAGCATTTTTTTCTCTAAAATATTACAAAGGTCAGATATTTATTTTTTTAACACTTTCCTCCAAACTAACAGTGTATCAGTAGAGGAACAAGGGAGCTTGGAAGGCTTTTTACTCTTTGCATGAAGCCAGGAAGGTGAAGTTGAGGGCCTTGTCTCTAAATATAACTTTTATCAGAAATTACTAAAGATGATAAAATCCCCCTATCCTATTAACTGAATACTCTGATTTTTTCAAGAATTTGCTTATCTTCATTTACTGTAACCCCACCTTCAGGAAATAGTATCTCTTTGACCAGACACAACTGTCTTCCCTCTCTATTTAAAAATAACAAGTTGGCAAGAAGAAAGGGATTCTTTCCTTACAAGTGAATCAGTGATACCAAAAGTATTAGCAGTTAATGTATCTGCAAAAATCACTGGATATCCATCTATCATCATCATCATAAACAGCTTCCCAAATTCTGCTTAAATTGAAATCCAGTCTTATGGAGCATGTGAAACAGGCTTGAGGGAACAAGAAATATAGGGGAAATATTGATCAAAGAAAACAGGGAAAAAAAGCCCCTTATCTTTGTGCAAGAGTTTGTATAGAGTTTCAGAATAAATGGCAGTCATGTACAGGGCCAGAAGTTGGACTTTGATGATCCCTGTGGGTCCCTTTCAACTCAGGATGTTCTATGATTCTATGATTAGTGCATCATATCAAAGCACTGTGTGAACTTGGATGCACCTATACAAAGGAACACTAAAGGAGATAAGTACTGTTATTGCCAGCACAACGTGGGGGAAACTGAGGCAGTAAAGTTAGTGGCCCACCTTCAGATACACTAAACATCCTTAACTTCAGCTTGGATGAGGGGCTCTAACAAAACGCTAAAAATATTTTCCCTTGTCCTGGGCACATCTTCCAATCTCAGAAAAACCTTCACAATGCTCTCCTGGTTTTTATTATTGAGACAGAAGGTTGGAAAACTGATTGCTTTCTCATTCTCAATCACATTCTTGTTCAGCAAAACATTCCTATGTTGGGTCCTTCTGGTTGAACACCCTGGTACCTATATGCAGAGGAAAGACAGACCTTCTGTTTACTAACAGGCACTTATATTTCAGATGCTTCAGTTGCACAGATGTGAAGAAAACTCCCCATGGTACTTGCCTCTGGAGGACTCTTTCTGCTGGCTTAATCGCGGCAGTACAGCCTCTGAAAATCACTCCATATTTTCGTTGTCAGAAGTTTGGCTATCAGAGAGCAGCTTTCTCCTAGCTGTAGATTCCTGTTCCCAGTGTGGAACAGTGGCATATTTACAACACTTCAGGGTTAAAAAAAAAAAGAGTGGAAGACCCAACTGGCATAAAAATATGTCCAGAACTCTTCTCCACAGCAAAATAAAGCCCAAATCCTCCCATCCCCCTTGTCTCACCTCCCCATTAAAGAAAACAAAAGTGACTAATCTTGACCTCTCTCCAAAGGGGAATGTTTTGCTTCTTGAATCCTTGGCTCTGGCTCTTGTATGATACTGGGACTATGACTAATAACCTCTTACCGGAGTACTGCTGATAATTTCACCATTGAGTAGCTGTTCTCATTCTGGATCATCATAGTATGCACTTAAGTTGCCAAGATTTTATTTAAAAAAACCCCCAAAGTATAAGATATACACTCATAATCCCCCGTGTTAGAAATACATTTTTCAGCTTTAACTGTTAGGTTTTGCCTGACAATTTTTCCTCCTTCCTCCAAGCTGTTATTTTTCAGATGCCTGCTACGAAATGGTTCCCTTTTTCCTTTCTTTCTCTCAAACACTTTTCCTAATTCAAAACAGATTTGAGACTGCTGCTCTTTTTTAAAGCAAATATGCCATGTATCATGTCGAGTTAGGTCAGCATTGCTTATGTTATGTTTCACACTTCACCCAAATGAGGCATCCATATTGCTTTTCAAAGGGAAATAAATAAAGCCAGACAAGGTGTGGTAGGCTTTATGGTTGGAATAAAAAGTGAGGCACATCCACAGGTTATGGATCTGACCTCGTGGCACAGCACAGGGAAGGGCACTTATCTGCCTGTTTGCTTAAAAAGTTAAAAACTAGGAAAACTTCAATTATTTTAAAAAAAAAAGTTCTTTGGGCAGTTTCTTTTTTAGCATCCATAATCTACTCATTATTTATGATTTGATAGTTACTATATGGGCAAAAATGGACATAAACTCTTTTGTACCTAAAATGAGCTTAAAAAATTAATAACCATACGATGACTTCTGCAGCAATCAAAAATGGAAGGTAAAAAGAGTGAGGGAGAGAAAGGGAGAGAAGCAATTACAACAACAGTGAGTTTTGAGATTCCCTGAGGGCTGCTGGTAATTAAACTAACGGCAACATGAATCTCTGTTTGATGTGGTCATGAATTTGTTTTCAAAAGAAAAATGTTTAAAAAGATTCTTTCAAGAGAAATTTTTAGATAACAAGCTCAGCATGAATAATTAGACCAGAAATACTTTGATAAATATTATTATGGAGAAGTCATTTATGGGCCATGGCATTGCAAGGTTAGAAATCCTAGTGATAAATAAGGTGGCAAGTTTGCACCCATTTTGAACACACAAAACCAGGGCTGTGTTCTTGTATGCTTGAGTCTGCTCCTCAGAAAGGAGGTGGCCTCTTGTTTTGCCATTGCATTAAGCTTTACAAAGACACAGATGCAAGACAGAAAATTTCAGTGGGAAAACTCAGTGGAACGAAAGAAAACCACACACAATTCCAAAGGCACTTTTCATTCCCAGGGGCTGCACAGAGATCAGAGGTGAAATTTAGTGGTGATAAAAAGTCTGCGAGCCTACTCTACTCCCCCAGCCTTTCCAACCGCCATTCAATTCCACTGAAATCATATCCTTGGAAAGATCTCCTTCAGAATACTCTAAAAATAAAACCACTTCCATTTTGTAGAAATGTAAGCTCCTAGCAAAACCCACTGAAATCCAGAGAACATGCAGGTGCTCTGCACCCTCTAAAATCAACTTGCCTTGGACATCCCAAAACCACATCTCATTCATTTACTGACCAATTCAAGAAGTGGAGGCACATACAATCAATCACAAGCCAGCAAACAACCAATGAGCGAACTAGAATGCAATATATTTACCAGTGGAAACCCATGTTTAAAAGGAAAAGAAACCACTTGTTGGCTGTCATGGTATTATTCATAAAGGCAAACTAGGAGATCTTATGGATACCAGGAGCAAAGCTACAACAAAGGCAACCAACTGCTACTGAAGAAGGGTTTTCAGTCAAATTTCATGGGTCATACAAAGTCATTACCAAGCCTGCAGGAGTTCAACAGCTCCGCCAGTTGAATTCGGGTGAAATGAAGTGATTATTTTGTTACGCATTTTGTAGTTTTGGACACTTTTCTTTAAATTGCAATTTCTGAAGCCAACCTGCTATGCAAGAATATCAGGTTCATTTTCCAGAGTTAACGTCTATCTAACATTATTGCAGAGGAAACCTTGAAAACAGGTCTTCTGTGTACACCAAGGTCTCAGAAACTAGAAGATTGATATCTGTTTTCTTTTTTTCTGCTTAAATACCACCTTATGGCTTTAAGCCAATTTCCTAACACTTTGGAGGCTTCATTCATTTTTGAAAACTAAGAGACAGATCGTTTGGCTGCTACTGGTAACAAATTCTGCATGGGTTAACTTTCCAAATTGCTTCCATTGCAGGTTTCCCTCTGGTTTTGAGTTAGTTAAAACTCTTAAGGCTCTTTTCCATAACATTTTAAGCTATAATGTCTTCAAATGTAAGCAAATGTTTCTGATAAAATAATATGTTTGAAAAATTTAATGGATGACAAAGATAACAAAAAATTCTTAGTGCTTTTCTTTGTCAGTAACTTCTTCTAGGAATATAGCCAGGCTGGGCATTTGTTTGGACTGGTAAACCGTGACTCAAAAGTGGCTCTCTTGGCAGCATAAGCAACTGTTCAGTGGTGGAAGCAAAAGGCTCACAGTCTTTCCTAGCTGATTAATCATCATGACAGGCTTGAAGACTAAATGATCTGCCCAACTCCAGATGTTAGCTGTGCATCCACCTCTTATTCTTCTGGTTCATAGGCAGTAGCCTGAATTGCTCATTCTGAAGATAATGATGATCGTTACTGTTCAAAACAAAAAGGCTTCAGGCTTTGTAATATTATACTATGATAGAGGAGGCTACTACACAAGATCACACGGTACATATAGTCTAGACATGATGAAATGCTGCAAGATCCTTCAGGCAGAGGTGGTGACAGTCTTGCACACAAAGCTTTATGACGTTTCCCTTCTCCATTCCCACCTCCTACTAGAACTGTTATCAATTGAACAAAGGTGGAGCATGAATATGTAGCTGGCTCTCTCCCATTAAGTCCCTGCCATGACGGGCTGCACGAACCCCTGTTAAACCAATAACAAAATAAAGCTTCTCTTTGATGGGAGGCAGCATCTGTTTCACAGCACAGGGTAACACTCCACAGCATTTACAGACAGGAACAAAGAGCAGTGATGTAATAAAAGCAGAGGACAACATCAAGGTGGCAGAAAGAAGCTACTGAACCCTGTTTGAGATAGCCTGACTGCTACGGGATCTTCAATGGCTGCAAGTAACGAGAGACATCACTTAGGTTTTCACCTAAAGGATGGTCCTCCACAGAGGAACCAAGTTTGTCTTGGGCATCAGTCAGAAAGGACTTCATTGACAGTGGCACTCCAGGAAGTGAACACCAGAGAATCAGCACTCTGTGTCTGAAGCAAGCTGCAGCCTGCTCCTCCTGGACATTGATCATCTGTGTTCACAGAGGCCAGACCATGCCAGTATCACCACACAAACTGGTTTAGCTGCAGGCATTTCTTATTTTCCCTTTGCATATTTTCCTTGAATGAGTGAAACAGGTTACTATGGAGTTATTTATTTTCTTTCTTCTGCTAATCTCTTTTGTTAGTAGTACTGTTCCCCCAGTGCAACAGAGAGAGTAATCAGCTACTCTGGAGAAATTAATTCACCTCTAGTCATGCAACCTTTGGAAAAAGGTTGTCAGATAGTACCTACTAAGGACTTTACAGATTAAAATGCTAACGTAATTCAGAATTCATTTAAGATTTTTTCATCCATTTTCATGGATGGCTTTATGTGATTTGACTAACAATTTTAGCTGTGACCCATCTGCTCTGAAATGTGAAAGGGATTTAACTCAGTCTCAAGCATCACAGCTCCTTTCAGGTATAGGTTGCTCCTGTTTATAATATCTGCATTGCTGATTTATATATTCATACACTCGTAGAATGGTTTGGGTTGGAAGGGGCCTTAAAGATCATCTAATTCCAAACCCCCTGCCATTGGCAGGGACACCTTTCATGAGGCCAGGTTGCTCAGAGCCCCATCAAGCCTGGCCTTGAACACTGCCAGTGATGGGGCATCCACAACTTCTCCGGGCAACCTGTTCCAGTGCCTCAGCACTCTCAGAGTAAAGAATTTCTTCCTAATATCTAATCCAAACTTTAAGATTAATACAGAACAGCAGTGGGAACAACAAAAACTATAAAAATACCAAGTGCTTCTGTTTTCATTTTTGACCTCCAAGCTTCAAAATGCTTTATCATACCTACTACTCATGGCTGAGGAAATGGAAACAACAGAAAATGAAATGAACGCACCTCAAGTCCTGCAGAAAATGATATCTGAGTCAGGAACTGCACCCACACCACCTGGAAACCCCACAATAACCACACCAATGCATCCTTCTAGATGGGACATGGACTGTCATGATGATACAAGTGTCTGACACTGGCTTTTAAAAGCAGATTTACAGAGAGGACAGAGGAGGTCTGGTTGCACTTACTCCTCTCTGGCTCAGTTAGTACTCACAGTGTACATGTGCAAGTGAGTAGACCATGTGTGACCAGCTCTGATATGCATTATTTATATAACAGTTCTACAGACTTAAAAGCTAATAAATCCACAGCCTGCAGATGATGTGCAGACATACAGACACATCATCACAAATACAACTTTATCTTGATTCTTTGTCTTTTTTCCCCTGCTGCTGAACAACAGAGAATCTAGTACAATAGCAAAACAAGCCTCTGGCTAAAGCATAAGTTTGTTTAAATCACAGTGTTTCTCCAATACAACTGACACATAGAAATAAGCGTCATTTTTCAGGGAACCATTTCTACATGAATACTTCACACAGATCAAACGTTGTCAAACTTCGTTGCAGCACCATGGTGCAAGACGCTCAACACTTCTCTTACTCTCTGAGTGGCCTTGACCCTGGTGAGCTATTCACTGAGGAAGATCCATGGATATCCATTTGGATTGAAGTATATCTGAAACACATAGTCTATAAATTTGCATAACAGTGAAAGCACAACACAAGAGGTCAAAATGAGGTTTCTCTCCTTACATATTGCAATTATAGTCTATTTATAATTATAAATAATGCTTGTTATATGAATTAATAAGGCTTGTATAACCCTGCCAGACAAAGCAGCTTGCCCTGTGTAGAAAATGACATTAACTCAACCTCTGCAGACTGTCCCTGAGCCCAAAAATGCTTTCATTAGAAGAGCGAACACCTGTGCTAATTACACACTTCACTCACTCAGGGGTCATTGCTCATGGTAAAGGTTTTAAATCAGCCACCCCAGGAGACAGACATCATTATATTTCTAGAGCAGTCACCCAGTGCTGAAAAACTAGGCAACCCTGGAAAAAGATTCACTCTCTGAAGTCACTAAAGGTGAAAGACCATGATACCCCACTGCTGGCCACAAGAAGAGACCAGAATATTCTAATGAATAGAGAAAATGAAGAGAGTAATCAGAAACTGCTGTTGAAATCTGAAGTTTAGCATTATTTTTAGTGATTCTGTGATTTTTCTGACTTTCATGTAAATGACATTTTTTCCCATCTCTTATATACCAATACTTGACTCAGCAAAGCTTGACAGAATGGGAGAAATGTGAAATAATTTAATTTTATTCCCTTTGTGTTTCATATGTGCTATTTATCCATCTAAATTTATCTGTTCTTCCCAGATGGTCCCTGCTCACACTGATGCGAATCAGTGCTGGTACTTCCCTTAGCTCAGTATGCAGAACTTGAAGAATCCATGGTATATAATCTGAAAACCAGCATCTAAGTGGTCATAGGGGGCAGAGATAACTGCATTTCACATTCCTCTTCTCCTAATCACTGCTTGTAAAACCTGTCAGCAGGTTTCTCACTGGGAAATCACAGTGCAGAAAGTTACTTCAGGTAGGTGCTGCCTTCAACTAAATACACTCCAAGGTGTCATGCTGTCCTCAGCATAAAAGTAACACCATCTACCAAAGGCAAGGGGCAGTGATGGTGTGGGCAGGGTTCTCCATCCAGGTGTTTACAGCTGCTCTGCACCACAGTACCATACATGGGGTAAGCAAAAGGGGAGCAGGAGCAGAATTTGTTCAGAAAAAGCAAAGAACAGGAGCAAAGGCAGAAAACCAATGGAGCCAGGGTAGAGAAGGGATCCTTGAAGTATTTGGCATTTTCACAACTGCCTTCTATGTGAATGCTAAAAAGGTTTTCAAGGATGCAAATGACCAAGTACACAAATTCTTCCTAAGGTCCCTAGGAACTCAATAAAGGCAATGAATCAATACATTTTCTATCAAATTATCTCCGAACTCTTTAATCTGTACTTCATTTTGTAATTTACAAGCACACGGTATAAATTTTCATTGACATCTAGATGCAAATTTTTTCTACCATTTGTGTGACCCTTTTCAGTCAGATTCATTAGGCAACATTAGAAAAACAATAATCCCTTGAGCTCTCTGTACTGCATGAACCTCTCTCTCCCTCCACTGTGACTCAGGAATGGGACATGTTTTGCAACAATGTCGCCTAAATATACAATAGTCCCAGTTTGCTTCTCTTTTACCCCAGAGTAAATGAGGAGTAAACTTATTGATGTCAATGCGATTAAGGTAATATAAATGGCCTGAAAACATGAATTGCTGTTAGCACTCAGAGGAGCACACTCCAGAGGCTTGTCCACTTGCACAAAACATATCCCCTATAGTAACAGAATATAATAAATGACACATATCACTGCAAAGAACTCCTATGACTAAATGGTGCATTGTATAAAGCAGACCTTTCATCAGTGCATGGAGACAGTCTTTACTTTTTAAAACCCAACACTGTCATGCAAATTCTTGCCAAGTCTTCACTATTCTGTTATTTAAACCTCTTAAAATTTCACAGCTTCACAGAAAACACATTATTTAAAAAAAATAAAAAAATCCAACTTAAACAGAAAACATCAAACCTGGCAGGGTATATACAGAGAAACTATAGTTTTGGAAAAGAAATTGCAAGGCTTTTACACTGTAAAAGTAATGAAACCCAAAAGGTTATCTGAAGTGTAATTTAAAGAAATGTGTTTGCATTGTTTTCAGATAAAACAATCCTGAGGCCATGTGTAGAAGTCCTGAACTGCAGGACAGTAATGAGTTTGTGAATCAGGACTGTAAATTCCCTTGCTGTGAATCTGGGAGCCATCAGGAGCACACCGGATGGAGTCAGCAGTTACCAAGGCACATACATACAGCACAGGCCACTCAAATCTCCAAACTGCCATTTATCATTTCCTGAGAGAAGTTTCTTGGCAAGCCTCCTTTAAAAACATTTTTTTTCCAAAACAACCAACCATTCCAGCAGGCTATGAATACCACTATAATTTGGTCTATTTTTCATATCAAGTAGACTATAGGCTCTGGTTTTCAGTTAATTAAAGAAACCTTCTTTTCAGATTTCCAAATGTCATTTGCAGCAGGATAGAACACACAGTGAGCCAGCTCTGAAGCAGTGCCAGTCACAGACCAAACCCTATGGAAAACCCCCCAAAACAGAAATAATCCCATGGTTTGAAGTTGCAAAGCCCAGCTTACATAACACCAAATTTAGTCACCCTGCCAAACTGTTAACCTTTGTCTCTAATGAAAATAGCTGTCTTGGGCTTGGCTGTGTTTCATTCTCCTGAATGTGTAATGGCTCAGGGCTGTCTGTCAGAATTTGAAGTCCATATGCTGTTGTTACTGTTGTTATTATTATTATTATTATTATTATTACTACTACTACTACTACTACTACACACTAATAGCACTTAGGGGCCTTGTCTGAGATTCACACATAGAGAGAGAAATAGCCCTTGCCTTGAAAAATGCATGATCTAAAGAGATGAGATAAAAACGAGGGATGGAACAAAGACTGTATTTTCATTCCTGTTTTATATATATTCAACTGAGATATGGAGGGATTAAATGTCTTTCCTGTGCTCACACATAAAATATCTGGGGCAAAAGCTAGGAACTGAACCAATGTTTTCCAGTTCAAATCAACTTCATCTTCCTTCATTAACCCTTTATTTTCTAACTACAAGTCTACTTAAATCTGTATTTAGAAGTTGAGATCTCAGAGCTGTGTTCAGCTTTTGGGCACACAGGGTCTAAGCACAGGAGGGAGCAACACACCTCTAACCTCTTG
Source organism: Neopelma chrysocephalum (assembly GCF_003984885.1). NCBI lineage: Eukaryota > Metazoa > Chordata > Aves > Passeriformes > Pipridae > Neopelma > Neopelma chrysocephalum. Next base: position 7,918,313 of record NW_020897693.1, read on the forward strand.
CAAGAATACATATGCTCATATAGCAATAGCTACTTGTGAACTTGTTATTTGAAGCCTTAGAAAAATCCAATTTAGGAAATAAAGTCCCCTATTTTGATTTCCTATTTTGTGAAGGAAGTCTGGATTCTGCTATTTCTCTGCAGAGTCCTCTGTGCAAGCAGTCACAGAAACAACAAACTTGCCATGCTTCAAGGAAAAAAGTAAATAATCACTTAAGGGATTTCTCTAAACATCTGACCTGCAGTTTGGACATTCTTACCAAAAAAGAAAAGGAAAAAAAGAGTAGTTATACATGTTTAAGTAAAGAATTATTATACTACTTTGCCTTCAGAAGACTTTTGTCTTCTAAAAAAACCAAATTGTTTTCTACGTCAGAAGTAGCTTCCTCCTGAAAATCAACTAGCTTTATTTTTTTTTAAAATTGGTATTTAGAATAATTGAATTTCTCAAGTTGGAAGGGACCCATAAAAATCCTTAAGTCCAACTCCCTATTTCTTGCAGGGCTGCCTAAAACTAAATCATATTGGAATGGGCTGCCCAGGGAAGTGGTGGATTCTCTGTCCCTGGAGGTTTTTAAGATGAGACTGGATGTGGCATTGAGTGCCATAGTCTGGTAACCATGGCGGTGTTGGATCAAGGGTTGGACTTGATGATCTCAGAGGTCCTTTTCAACCCGGCTGTGATTCTATGAGTCTATGATATGACTAAGAGCATCATCCAGATGCTCTTAAACTCCATCAGGCTTGCTGCTGTGACCACTTAGCTGGGGAGCCTGTTCCAGTGCCCAACCACCCTCTGGGGGAAGAACCTTTTCCTAATGTCCCACTTGAACTTCCCCTAATGCAGCCTCATTCCACTTCCTCGTGTTCTGACACTTGTCACCAGAGACAGGCAATCAGCACCTACCCATCTGCTATCCCCCCACCCTAATTTTAGATTTTGTGATTTTAGAGGCTCTTACTTTGGTCAAAAAAAAAGTCAAGGTTTTGTTTTATTTTTGGTTGGTTGGTTTGCTTGGGTATTTTTTATTAGAAAGAATAAATGTACCTGATGATTAGGACAACTTCCAGATGAATTTCAAGTGTTCATTCCAAAGCATGGATATAGGAGAGCACTACAAAACACTTACTAAGTTTAAAAATAATCACAATAATATGCGCAAAATTATGTGTCTCTTTCTGTCTTTCTTCTTGGAATGGCTGAAGCTTTTCAGCTAAAACATTCTCATAAATTTTAGTCTGAGATGCCCAAAATTGAAAACTTCAGGTCAGATGGTTAAATATGCACACAACTAAAACAGAGTCTTATAATGGGCAATGTTTTGGTGAGGCTCCAATGCACTCCCAATGCCCAACAACAACAGGTGTGTATGTGTAATAAATCTCAAAATACATGCACATGGAAGACAAACTTTGCTTCACTACTTGGCTTCAATACCACAGTTTTGGTTACTTTAACAGAAAAAAAGGGCTGTCATTACATGCCTTGGTCAGTAAACAGAATTTCTGTTTTATGCGAAATTATGGCATATCATAATTTTTTTAACCTCTCAAAATATTGAGATATTACAAGGAGTGGAAATTGCAAACTATTTTAAGTTGGAAACACATAAATGGCTTTAGCTTAATAACAAATGCTGACAGTACCAAAACATTTCATTTAAAAAGTAAAAACTCTATCACTATTTCAAAGGGCCTAAAAGTAATAAAAAGACAACAAAACAGACTAAGTACAGCATTTCAGTGTTCTTGGATTAAAATGCTGATCACAATGAAAAAGTGTAAATTGATTATTCCAAGAAGTTTGACAGAAAATGTTATCAAAGTAGTCTTCACATAAGACAACACAGAGGTTTCTAATGGAACTTCTACTTTTTTCCCAGAAAGGCTGATTTTTGCCAGCTCTATCTAAAATAAGGCATTTAAGACTTAATATTTTTTTAATAAAATCTCCTCTCCATGACAAAACCCATCCATTTCTCAGTCCTTACTTGCCATCAGCTTGCCCTCCTGAGATGTTGACCCAAGTGCCTGCACACTGGGGAAGCACTTTGGAGAGACCTCAGAAGAACAGCCTGCCAGGAGGGTTGTCAATTTTAAAATAATTTACAAAACTGCAGAATTTCCTGTTTCTGTAAATGTCTCTAACTAGCTCTTTCCAGCAGAAATCCCTGGAGAGACAAACCGTTTTCCCCTGGTTTTTTGCCAAAAACTTAAGTATGTTTTTTGGGCGGTTGAAGTGCACCTTTCCATCTCCAGCTTTGCTCAAGGTGAAGAGGTAGCATGTTCTGCCTGGGAATCTTACAAAGCAGACTGTGTGTTGGGATCACTGTGTGAAAATACGATAGGATGGAGGTCCTCTAAAGCCCGTGAGACCTTTGCCATTGACTTTAAAAGCAACAGAATTGCAGTCAAGAATAATTATTTTTTATCAACAACATACTTACTTTGGGATTAGCCCCAGGAGCATTCAGGTCAGGGCACCTGGAGGTGCTTCAATCTGAACAGTCAATTAGTGTCTACTAGTCTACTTTTTCAAATTTTGATAAAAAAAGTCTTTCCAAGACTTTTAGTTATAGAAATGGATGGAAAATATAAATCCATCTAATGATTAGAAGTGAAAATTTTCCGTTAATCTCTGCTGTTACTCAGTTTTCACGATACAAGAAACCATCTCGATCCTATAGCCCAATTTGTTAAGCCAGCCTTGTACACATTGATCGGATTACCAGGGAAAATACAGAGGGGACAGAAAACAGTAAGAGCTGGTCATGTGGTTTTATGAGACATGGATCAAAAGTCTTAGCCCTGAATGTCTCTTGAGGACTGTAACAGCCTTGGGTTCATGAAGAATATCCCCACTCAAGAAGAAAGGCAGCGAGATCTGTAAGCTGCATGGGAAAACACCGTGCTCTGTGATGCAAATACCAATGGGGACTCACAACTCCTGACAAGACCAGAAACACTGTGTAGAGGGAATTTAACATAGAAAAGGAAGATATTGAGGATCACTGCTTGGAAAATCCAGTTGCACAGGGTAACTCCGGAAAACATGGAGGGGCATTGCCCTTTGATGGAACCTTGCTTGGGGTCCAGTGTGTTCTGTCTGCTTCTGAGGAATGCTTGCACCTTGATTTGTATTTAAGGAGTTAATAAGATAACTCCTGATTTCCTGGAAATCAGGGTGTGCATGCTGTCTGAGATGCTTTCTTAGTGAAACATTAGCCTCTGCTTCCAACAGGACTCCTGTACCAGGCTGCTGACCTGGCAGCTGGAGATGCTCCTTGGCCATCCACAGGGATGTCCCTCTTTGGCTATAGAAACCTTTAAGGTTTCTATATAATTTTTAAAATGCTGTTTTCTAGGCTTGCTCTCTACTCTGTGTAATTATGATATTGTTTCTGATATGAAGGGTTCTCCTTGCCACCAATCTCCTCCCTGCTTTTCCCCCAAAACAAGAAATCCTGGTTGAAAACCAAAACAAATAGTAGATTTTTATCACACAGAATTTGTTAATAATACTTTCCCTGAAATAGTTCCCAGGCCTTTTTTAATGCTCAAATAAAGGCTCAAACATTTACAGCCAGCACTCTAAGCCAACTAATAATTTATTTGAGCCATACTGAAAAGCTCAAGAGGGATTTTGAATGAAAAATCTAGTGAATAAACTGATAGCCAAATACTGCCTTGGAGTCCTGCCACTGTAATACATAGGATGCATGGAGCTCTGTCAGTGACCGCAACATACATTGAAAAACAATCAATGAGATGATAGTTTTGTCAAGTTAAAGCAGAAAAGATAATGTCTTTGAGCAAACCACGAGCCTTAATATTTCCCAACTTCAGTGGCACACAGATGACTGGGTGTTAAACTCCCACTGCTTTAAAAACTTTAAAAAAGTGCAAAAAGGTATTCAATCATTTGACAATAAGATAAGAAAGGCAAAACTCTGCTTTCAGAACTTCATGGGAAACTTAGTACATGGAGAATTCCCAAAGATTCTACTGAGTGTTACAGAATCTGCATATACAGACCAGGATTAAAGCTCACAGTGTTAGAAAAAAATACTTTTTTTTTTAAAGTCACTTCAGAACTTTAAAATGGTTTTGAGGTATCTAAACAAAGATGATTGTCAGGACTCAGCTGCCATCTTGCCAAATGTAAAACAAAATACATATCAAGAAGTAAAGAATGTTAGAGCATGCAAATAAACCATCTTCTCAATTTAGTAGTTTAAAAATTTCTTTAAATTCACTATTCTGCAGCGTTGTCAGCTTAAGACCACGAAAAAGTTTATTCTGTAACTGAAAAGATTTTTTCTTCCTCCTTTTGTTTTGTCTCAGATTTTTCACCCCATTTTGTATTTGAAAGAAAATGAATTCATATAAGAGTAGCAACATGAAAAAATAGTCTTTACAATTTACTGCACAGTAGTTTGCTTCCAATATTGCAATAGATTGGAGTTGCAAGCACCCTGTGGCTTTGGCTGGAGCGAGAGGACTGGTTTAGCCTTGATTTGAACCTGCTGTTTACAACACACTGTAAGCCCTTCCCATATGGCTGACTTTTAGTGAGGGCTATGTGAAAAAAAAAAAAAACCCACTGCCAACCAAACACAGGAAAAAGGAAAATACTTTGCATGTGTATATTTATTTGTGCAATTACTTTGGAGTGCAAAATGAAAAAATTTATATTATAGAAAATGTACATTTTATTCTGACAAAATAATTGTGCTGCTCTTTTGCTTGTTATTTGGCTTGCATGTAAGATACAAAAGATGTGGGAAGTTCCAGTTGCAGCCTCTGAAGAAATTGGATGCCCAAACTGCTGTGGTCTTTGCAGCTTTACTGAACGGGGCTCCTGATGTCTTTTAAACATTTTGCCCCATTAACCACCTTGGGGATATTCTGTGCATGTGTATATGCACATGAGTGCATTTAATTGATTGTTTCACCTTCTGAACTACTCAGAGATCTGGAAATTACTTCCAACAAGCAAACAAACCATTGGAATAATCTCTGGAACTTATCTCAACCTCTGGAGACTCCAACATTGAGCTAAATACACCAGGAAGCCTGGATTTGTATTTCAGCACTTCTGTTTCTAGCTACAACCCAGAATCAGAGATGAAATTTAGCAGGAAAAACAATTTATAGCTAGAAACAATTCAAAGCTAATTTAGCAAGGCTAACCTATATGGAATTTCATGTGTCCCAACTGTCCCTTTGCTGCATACGCTTAAGCCCTAACCAAGACTTATGGCTGTGAGCAACTATGTACACTGAGAGCATTCCTCATCCACTTCAATGGTATTTCTCAGGGTGCCGAGGGATAAGCACAAAGATATGTCTTGGTGATGCCTGGGCTCTAGAGCACACTCGGTTTCAGAGCTGCAAAACAATCCAAAGAAGAAAGATGCGGTCATAATTAAAAGTATACAGCATGGCCTAATGAGATTTGGGTCTTGAGTGGATTGTTTTGGAGAGAGACCTCTGAAGAATGTAAAGAATTTAACTACTAGTCCCATGGTTTTGCTTCAATTTTTCATCCTCAACTGTGCACTCTTTTCCCTGTTGCTACAGTTCCCAAAGTGTAACACACATCTCTGACTCATAATGTTGTGGACATAAATGCATCTTGTCTGTTGACTGTTCACATTAGGCCAACAGACGCCTACCAGCTACAGAGGTGGGAGGAGAAGAGATTTACAATTGCAAAGGTGGAGTTGAGCCTCCCAAATAGAAATGAACGGGATGCAAACTTCTGAACTTTGGGAAAGTTTAAATCTGTCTTTTCTCAACTCACAGCACTCTGACTCAATACTCATCTCAACGCCTCACTGCAGTTTGGGGAGACAGGGAATAATATTTTTATTATTTCCATTCTACAGATGGTCAAACTGAAGCACTGCAAGGTTTATTGACTTACTCAGAGTTTCACAGCATGCCTGAATGGAAGCAGAACCCCAGCTGGCCTGATTCCCACTCCTGGGCTTTTAGCTGTTACACTGTATTTGCTCCTTTTAACATCTGATTATTTTACTGTTCTAATCAGCTCCCTATTTTATACTCAAATTATTTCCTTAGGTTACATTAAACCCTTTTTGTCACGATACACAGATTGCTTTTTCAGCAATGCATGGGCAGAAATTTAGTTTCTTTTGTTTAAATGCAAACATGCACAGGGTCAGTGAGAGGATTCAGCCGCTGAGAAATTCTTCCTCTGCTCATTTTCATGTTCATAACATGAATTACATTAAAAGCAGAAAACCAGTCACTAGTATCTTCCCTGTATTTACTGAAAAACTAATAAAACATCACATTTTAAATGCTTCTTACTGCATACTTTCGTTAGCATATCACCTCTCCCAGTACCAATGACTAAACGACTGACATAGCTGGATCTTGGCTGAGGCTGTTACAGAACAGCAGGAACACTGGTGAAGCATCTTCCAAAAGTGAGTTATTTATCTGGCCAGGGAGCTCTTTTTTCCCCCCTTCTCCCTTTCTTTCTGCGCGCTCATGAACCTGACCCAACATGTTTCCAGAAGAGACTCTGCGGTTGTTGTTGCCAGACAATGCCTGCAATCATTTTTCTCCAGCCGTAGATCCAAACTAGGGGGAGGATGAAGGGGGAGGAAGAGAGAAAAGCTCTTTTGTTTGGAAGTGTGAAGAGTTCTGTTGAAACACGTCTCTTCAGGGTAGTTTTAAGTTGCAGAACTGATAAGAAAAAAACCAACATAATGATTTCCTTCTGCTTGCTGTGCCTACCCTCCGAGCACTCCCCTCTGCTTCTGGTGCCCATTAGGAATGAGATAACTCTTCAAAAAAAGACCCTCCTATACCCTCAGCAGAGAGGAATAAATTCACTTCATGTTTGGGTTTTTTTCAGGTTTTCACAGAATCGTAAAATCATGTGGGTTGGAAGATGACCTCTAAGATCATCAAGTCCAACAAAAATCTGGTCTCTATAATTCTCCCCCACACCAGCACCAGGTACTTCCCAAAGGGGATTCTGTCTCCACATTAAATTGATGGAGTGTCCCAATGTATCTGACAATCTCTGCTGATCGGGCTGTTGTGTTCAAAACTCATGGACTGTGGGGCTCCCAGAGGGGAGGGCCAGGGCTTATTTGGAGGCTCTCTTCCATGCAGAGTATGAAACTTATGAGCTGGGGAAACTGCTGCTGGCCAGAACCCAGTCCAGAGCAGTTTTAAGTGAAAAAAAAGTCTCTTAATGGCTTAGCAATAAGACCATGGGACCCGCTTAGAGCATCTGAGAGTCAGAGAGAGTTAGTTTGCTCATGATTTAACTTGGTTCACAAAATTGAAAGAAAAGCATCATGCATTAGCTTAAAAGGAGTAGGTTGCAAAAGTGGTATGTAAGAAGTGATGGAGCATCCGATAGGGAAAAGGTCTTGATTCTAAGGAGAGTGGGAAAACAAGCCAAACAGTTCTTTTCACACTAATTAATTAAATAAATAATATTCCTGCCAAAAAGTTGCCAACTACCTTCAAATTGAAGAGTAACATGTTCACACTGGATCAACCTAGGAACGTAGCAGTTCCTGTCCATTCCTGTTTACAATTTTTAAAATTTTTTTAAATGAAAAAAAAAAGGCTCCTTTGCTTTGGAAAGAATTTTCTAGTGTGTGACTACTGTAATACATAATAAAGCAGCATGCTTAATCTTTTTATGAAAGATGAACAAAATAGATTGGTCTTTGTTCAAGTTTGTTCTAGAAAAAAGCTGGGCCTAATCCTTTCAATAACAAGCCCTAAATCTGTTCATACACTACTTTAGCCATTTTTCAGAGGAAAAAATACCTACTTAATTTTCAAGGTACCCATGCTGCTAATCTGGATCCTGCTATGCTAGGCTAATCTGTTAGACCATGTTTCTTTTATCTTTAAGAACATGCCAGAATTAAAAAACAGGAATAAACAATCAGAGAAAAAAACCTACAGTTAGCTTGGGGGGAAAAAGGGAATTTTCCAGTTTAAATGAATGTGCAGCCAATATAAGATGTTTATGCAAAGAGCTTCATCATTTTACCATGCCTCTGCCAGGCTGCACTGTCTCATTGCCTAAAACTAAAATTCACTGCGTGTGTGTTACTCTGTCTCTGGTGAGGTGAACGATGCCCTTCAGATAGGCAGGATGACTTGTTTCCTAAAGGGTGTGGAAACCTCTTCACCTTTGGAGTGCTCATCTGAACCCAGTGCCAGGCAGTGTTGACCAAAGTATTCTTGCCTGACAAGCCTTAACATACACAGGAGTTCATGTGGTAGGGAGGAAAATATGCTTAAGAGAATATATCTCTCACCAATCCTAATCAAATTAATCGGTTACTTCTGTGGATTAGTAACTTAAGGAGAAATAGGCAGGCTGAGATAGGGGGTCATGTAGACAAAAGTATCTACCACATAATGAAGAAACTTCACACATTTTTCCTTTACAAGGTATGTCTGGGGACATCTGGAAACTCACAGATTGCTTTTGAAAAGTTTTTACTTTCATTTTCTTTAAAATTACTAACAATTCTTATGTGTCTTTTTCTTCCAACTCAAAAAAACCCCCATCCAAAACCCAGGAAAAAATTCATAGCTTTAAGGGACAGTGACATACAACTTCAGGGGCTTCTTTTGGACATCTGGTGCACATAGACCTTTCTCCACAAAGAGAGACAGAGATGGTAACAAGAACTTTTGGAAGTGATCATAGAATCATAGAATGGCTTGGGTTGGAAGGGACCTTAAAGATCATCTAATTCCAACCCCTCTGCCATGGGCAGGGAAACCTTCCACTAGACCAGGTTGCTCAATGCCCCATCCAGCCTTGAACACTGCCAGGGATGGAGCATCCACAATGTCTCTGGGCAACCAGAGTCCCACCACCCTCACAGTAAAGAATTTCTTCGTAATATCTAATCTAAATCTACTATCAGTTTGAAGCCATTCCCCCTTGTCCTGTCACTATATGAACAATCCCAATTCTCTCATATTTTCATCATAGTGCTTCATTCCTCTAATCATCTTGGGGACCCTCCTCTGGACTTGGTCTAAGAGGTTGATGTCCTTCCTGTGCTGGAGACCTCAGAGCGGGATGCAGCACTCCACGTGGGGTCTCAGGAGAGCTGAGCAGAAGGGCAAAGGAGGAGAGGGGCAGAAACACCTCCCTTGGCCTGCTGGCCATGCTGCTTTTGATGCAGCCCAAGATATGGTTGGCTTTCTGGGCGGCAAGCACACAGTGTGGGCTCACATCCAGCTGGAGCCAAAGGAATGCATCAGTTTGTACTGCTGCTGATAGAAGCTTCCTCCTCACAACTTCTGTAAAGAACATGGGAAAGGATTAATGTCCTTATCCCTTTATGCTGATCCAATGAGCAGATCAGATAGTTTGCAGCTGACAAACATTTCTTGAGGGCAGGGAAGATTGTTTTGTTTCCACACACAGCCCAGGGTCCTGGCTTCTGACCAGACCTCCCTCTTGTGACATCTCTTGGGCCAGCAGACTCCTTGCTTACCTAGACGTTATTCAGAGGCCAGCAGAACTCAACTAGAGATCAATATTTTTTTATTCTTAAGTTTTCTGGGACAAATTGTTCAACAGCTTCATATATTGGGCTCTGCAGATGTATCAGCATGCTGCTGTTTTTACACAACATGCAATGATAAATCACTGATCCCAAACTAGCTTCTGTCCTTCACAGAAGTTTCCTGTTCTGAAAGCCCTCCTGTGCCTGATAGGTTCATCGGCTGCTGGAGAGATTGTGAATAAATGGTTCTTTATTTATGATGTGCTGTTCACTTCTCTGGACATGTGTTCTGCTTAGTTTTACAGCTGTAGAAATCCTTCAGTAAACAGATTCCTGTTTAATCATAGCATAGGACAAGAGAGTCAGAAAATGCCATGACTCCAGGAGCAGAGAAGTGAGTGATACAGGGGCTGAGCCCTGAGGCTTATATATTGTACACTACCCCAAACAATGCTCATGTATTTCACACCAAATACTGCTGTGGACATACTTTCATGTCATGAACAAGCCACTTTGCAAATTTTTGCATTAACTAAATATAACAGCAGGAAACAACACTGTAAGTTCCCTGCTCACACAGCTCATGGATAGACATTATAAAGGGAGTTATTCAGATAAGTAATAGCTCTCAGATAATCTTTTCCTGAAACCGCAGAGAAGGCAATAACCTCGTACAAGCCTGAGCGTGTTGTCCCTTCCACCTACATCTTCAACTTGCCTGACAGTAAATTTATTTTTCCTTTAATCAAAGAAACCTTAACTGACCAATTCATAGGGTCTGATCCAGCTTTCAGTGAAGTAAATGGAAATTGAATTGTGGCTCCAAAATACTTGGAGAAGAAAATTAAAATCAATAACTGAAATCCCCATGCAGGCAGAAAACACTGCAGTGAGTATTGACATTAAGCACAGTAACAGGCACATACAACAGCATATATAATTTCTAAAGGGCAGAGAGGCAAGTTCAAAAATTGTTCTGGTTCCACATGATAGCTCAAACCAAAGGTACATTTACTTTCATCTTAGTTAAAAAACAGAGAGGAAAATCCCTTCTTAATCAAAAGTGAATAATTACAAGATGCTGTCAGTGACAAATATTTAAATGTCAAATACTTTCTTAAAAGTTAATTTCACAAGTATGAATATGTGTCAATGTCTAACCTAGCTAGCTTTTGAACTTGGTTTCTTATGAGTGCAATGACCCCTAATCTTCCTTAGGAGTTGGCAGGTGTCTTCCCAACAACAGTAAACCTGGAGAAGCTGAAGAAGCCACAGCAAAAATGCTGTGTGGAAATGCAGAGTGAATATACCCTGAAGGAGTCCTTTACACACTTATACCACATGCATGAGCAACAACAACCATTATGACCATTTGTGTTATGTATTTATTTTCATACTTTCAGGAAAGACTAATTTGATGAGGACACCAGCTGTGCTAGACTCCATATTAAAAAGAGAAAGAGAACAAGGGAGAAGACAGTTCCTGCTTCATGTGTCTTCTAGTCCAAGTGTCATAGAGTGACAACAAATAGATGGGGGACAAGAAGGACACAACAGGCAGTATGATTATACTGGCATGAGTTTTACAAAAGGATCTGAAAAAGTGGAATACCTTTAAGGTACTTATGGAGACCAACTCTGAGCAGATACATACATACATATATATATATGTATGTATGTATGTATGCGGGATGAAGTACAAACAGGCTTCTCCAATGATCTAAGAAGTAGCTGGTGCAAGCTGGTGTGAGCAACGAACCAAAGGCAAGGTGACAGACAAGAAAGACCCTTAAAATTAATCCAAGTGCCATATGCTCAGTATGATGGTGAAAGAGTTAGAGGTATACAAGGAGAATGACGAAACATCAAAGCTGTGGGCTTGGAAACAGCAACAGGTACTTCAGTGAATTAAGGCAGGGTGAAATTGTTGCATTTAAGATCAGATAAAATAATGTTGTAATAACTGAAATTGTGATGGCAACAGCCTAAACAAGTCTTAATATTAATTAAGAAAAATAATTAATATGGTTTGACTGAAGTGAAAACAAAATACTAGAGATTTTTAGCTGGATTTTCATCTGTGATAAATCGCTATTTCCACTGAGTAAATGGTGTAACAGCAGTTTACACCAGGTATATATACCTATGTCTTCACAATTCAACAAAATAAAAACATTTCAAAAAAGGTATAATGTTTTTGAAGAAGTTACTCTGTCTTGCTTGGAAATGGACAGGCTGAGTATGCTTTTAACATCATGGAAGAGAAGTCATGAGTTTCTATGCTGTTACTCAGTTTTGTAGAATTATGTTCCATACTATAAAAACATAGTCTTTAAAGATTAAAAATTCTGGCATTCCATGTCCATAACTCATGTTACAAATATTTACCATTACAGCTGTATTTACTTTTCCTCTTTTTTCCCCCCTTACAGTGAAACTGATTTATGTTAGCACTGACAATAAGAAGTAGAAAGAAAAATAAAATTTTCATAGTCTTTTGTTTATCCAGTTTGTGATGGCTATTACTGAGACAGATGAAAGCATGAAAGAATCACCCATGGATTGTTCATAATTAATTGGATTTTAATATGAAATGGCACAGGTACTCTCTAGTAACCTGGAAGCTCAGTTGTAAAAGATTTGGAGCTCTGATGAAGATTTCACCATCTTCTTCATGGCTTGTGCTTTGCCTCAGGTTAACTACAGTCTTTAAAATCATCTGCACTGTACTGTCTCAGGACAATATCTTCCATAAGAAAGACTGGATTTAATGCATGACAGTGAATTAGTATTAGCCTTTAAAGGCATGCTTTAACAAATATTTGTGTCTGCATGCAAGTATATGTTTTAAGAAATATCTATTTTACATTAAAGATGAAAAAATGTATAATTTTTATACTTAGAAAACCTCAATAATCAAACCCAATTAATTGAGAGAGCTCCACAATGAAATAGCTACTAAAAATGATGCTTTTGAAATGTAGAACAAATTTCATCCATCCAACTTTACAAACTAGCAAATAAGTTAGGGAGACTCACACATTCCATAATTCTATTTTTAATTCTAAGAAACACTTCTTGTTCCACATACTCAAATGCTTAACAAAAACATCCAGACATGTTGTGTATCCTAATTTTATAAATATTAATATTACATATTTACAAACCTACACTTCCAAATATTGCACAGCTCATGCTTTTGGGAAATTATTTTTTCTTCACACTTCTGAGGACAGTGAAAGATTCATCCACCAAATAAAAATGTGGTGGATTGTACTTGGTACAGTATGAATTTTTTCTGAATCTAACACAATTCAGCACCTCTGGAGCAGTACTATATGAGTTATCTAGATTACTGGCAAAGGTGTATGAAGAAGAGTGAATGATTTGCCAAGACCAAACTGGAGAATAACCTACTTCTGAATGATCCAGCTTTCAAGAGTGTAAAGCTGTGCCATCAGTAAACCCAAATTTAACTAAAAAAAAAAGTTAAAATTATCACTTACAATACTAGCTATGCAAATTCTTGTGGCATGGAACTTGTTTTAAAATAGAGAGTACCTGTACCTTTTACAAGATCATATTTCCAGCCACTATTGTTCATATGGAAAATTAGCACTAGAACAGTAAGTGAAGCTTTGAAACTCTGCATGACTACTTACATGGTAAGACCAGCAGTGGGAAACACACCATAGTTTGAATAGACTATTTTATATGTCATAAGTAACAATAGTTGGCCATTCATATGGACAATTCACATAGTTATATACCACGTTACCCAAGAAATCCAACCTACTGCCAGTTTGTTTCTATCCCTTTTCCACCTGAAAGAAATTGATTGTGATGCATCATTCAAATTCCTACTGTAAAATTATAAGGTAGCACTGTAAAATCTCACAGATCTTTACACCTGAGTCTCTAAAGCAAACTTTGGAGCTCAGCAACATAGAGATTTCTTGAATTTAGGGCTCAAGAGTCAAACTTTACTCATAGCTCTTAACTACATCGTATCTCAATTGTTTCCCAAATGCTGCGAGAGTTCAGATCCAAGTTTGGCTTGTCACCAATTCACACTTTAAAAGAAGCATTTATTAAAATGGAAGAGATCATTGAAGATCTCTCCTTTGACTTCAATGAATGTTGAGCCAGACCCACAAGCCATCAATCTCTGGTCTTCTCCCTAGTGACAAAATTACCTGCAGGAATACATTTTTGCATTACAGATCTCTGTTTAGCAGAACACTGGCATGGCTCCACAAAGTTCACCTCAGAGATGATACAAGTTCTTACCTCTTTCCATCCTTTTATGTTAGAAGAGAAATACTGAGTTCATGGCCCCCAGATTAAGAGCTATGACATGTACAAACCAACAGCATACCTGCTTTAGGTATTGTAGACACTTTGAATGTTAGACTGTGAGAGAGACTGGGGGTGGAGGAGGGGAAGGGAAACAAAAACCTTCAGTGCCTGAAATACATGAAGAAATAGTTTTAAGAGTGGACTCTGAAAGTTAGTGTCTAGTCATTATGTAAAGGGATTTTTTAAAAATGGGTTCCCTTTTCATGCTTTGTTTTATTTTTGGAATCTGCAGAAAGCTGAATTTGGCAATCCATCAGTCAATACCAGTGAATTGAGTTTCTGATGTCAAATAGCTTGTGTCAGTACTGCATCATCTCCATGTAACAAATCACTACCAAATCCATCACATTAGATGCCACAAACCAAAAGCCAAAGCAAACTCTTGGATAAAACTGTCTTTCCTTCAGTCATGATTTGTGCTAAACTTCTCCTCCTTTCTTGGAATGTCAGTTAAGCCTTATAAACTACCAGAGCAGAAAGGGTTGCAATTAATTACTGGGAAATTGGGACCTGCATCATTAATTATTTTCATGGCAAAAACATACATAATGCTTTCCTATGCCTCATACAAATATATAACAACAGTCAATTACACCACAACAGATAGGCACTATAACTTACTTTGGAGGATTTAATTCCTGTTTATCTGTCTCTCAAGATTCCTGTTTTGGGGCTAGAAAACAGTGCTCTGTTAACTTTACATTACTTGACAATTTACTTTTCATTTCACCTATTTCTTCCTGGAGTAACAGCTGCAGGCTCACAAAATTGCCTAAGCATGGAGAGATAAAAATCAAAATAACCCCCCAAACAAAAAACTCCCCCATATTTGCCTTATCCTGAAATATTATTTGATAATAATGCAAACAAATGGAGATAAATCTCTCCCACGAATTCACTTTTTCTTTCCTCTCCACGCAAATATTGGCAGTAGTGGCAGGATTTATTAAACTGTCTTGCAAGATTCAGTGACCAAAGTGAACTGGGCATCATTGGAGCTCAAGGTTTTGAGTCTTTTCGTGGAATCATGGAATCATTAAGGTTGGAAAAGGTCTCCAAGATCACAGAATCCAACCTTTGACCAAACATCACTGTATCAACTAAACCACAGCACTAAGAGCCATGCTCAGTCATTTCCTGAATATTTCCAGGGTTGGTGACTCCACTACCTCTCTGGGCAGCTTGTTCTAATACCTGACAACCCTTTCTGTGAAGAAATACAGTTAATAAGCATGCTTCCCTCTAAGCAAGAAGGAACAGATGCGAAATCCTCTTCCTGAAAAAATGACAGATCCAAGCTAGGAAATGAGCTCAGTTCTGCACTGGCATGCTCCACGTCACTTCAGACACTGGCCTCCTTTGTGAGTGCAACCCCCGAAGTCAAAAAGTTTAATTTCAACCATAGTAGCCATTCCAGTTGTCATAAAATTCAGGGCACTGACTCATTCAAGCAACCGATGGCAGTTCCATGTGGCAACATATGGCTCTTAGTTTTGGAAAGGAAATTTTAACATTATGACCCTCATGAGGGAAATCAGTCTGGCAGTCAGGAGTACCATTTCCTATCATTATGGGGTTAAGGACATACTAAGTGGGTCTCATGATCTATAGAAATCTCATTAAGTGGATGTAGACATAAACATAGTAGTAATGAAATACTTTTGGTGGAAATGTGACAGCTCCAAGCTACCCTATGCTTCTGCACTGATTATGATCTTGGAGAGAAACACCTGCTTGTCAAAGAAATATCTTCCAAGAAAAGTGGAATAAAACCATAAAAATTATTTAGTAATTCAGTGGCTTGATTAACACACCAAGCATCATCACCAGTCATTGCCTCATCCAGTATGTCAGACAAAAGCTCAAACATGGTAGTTTTATAACTAAAAGTAGACTTCCCATGATCAATTTGTTTCAGTCCTTTGGATGACATAATTTCCAATAAATAATGGAGAATTACTAAAGAGAAGCCAAGAACGATTTGACATATAGCAGGGTATATTTTAAAATTTCCGGTGTAAAGAATTAATCAAATTCATAGGATTTCAGAATATTTCATCCTGACAGAGTTAAATCCTGGAGCAGCGGTGCATACTTGCTTGCTGCTTGCATTCCCTGTCCAGCTGGAGGAATCCCTTTCTCCAGGAGAGTCCTGGGTGGCACAGAAAGTCAGCATAGCTGATTATATCACTATAGGGAATTGCTTGTGGAGGAAACACAACCAAAAGCTAATGATTATTTGTGGAGCGAACATCTCCTTAGCTGCTGCCACAGCTGAGGTTAGAAGAGGTTAGCTGCCCAACACCTGCTCCACGTGATGCCCAGTCTCTAGGGCACAAAGCACATGTGTACAGCTGCCTTTCCACACCTCCAGCCAGATCAGATGAAGTACCAGACCCAAAGGAGAAGTAATAATGCAGGTTAAACATCACAAAGTGTGTTATTTAAAATTTAAAATTTATTTAAAAGCACTACTATACCACTTACTAGAGGACACACAAAGATAATAAGAAATTAAGTTGTTTTCACAAGGAGCTGGGCAGCAAACAGCTTCCCTATCTGTTCAGAACATAAAATATTTTTTATTTTTTCCTTTCCCTTGAGGACAATCTCAAAACCTTGCAAATCTGTGAGTGTAAAGCCACAGGGAAAATCTCAATCCCTTTCTCCCTGGGACAGCACAGTCTAGTGGTGAAGAAGTTATCAAGAAGTGGGGAAGCCAGGCGCTCATCTGTGCTCTGTGCAGTTCCAACAAAGAATCAACCTTTTTGCGTGATGTTACCAAGTACCACAACCACATTCTTCTCTTCATGCAAAACTTTTACCAGAGCAGAGATTTTAACAGCAGCCTCCTCTAGTGCATGTGAACACTATCGGCTCCTCTAGAAGAGGTGAGGAGGTCACTTGCTTTCTGTTTTTCCAGGAATTCCAACTAGGGCCTCTGAATCATCTTCCCAGTAAAGCTTTGTTAAAACTGGCATGGTCTTGATTATTTTTTTTTCCTCCTTATTTTCAGTTTTTACTAATTCGACACTCTCTAAGGAAGAAAAACCAACAGCATGTTGCTGGAAAATTTTTAAATGGCTCTTGTTACAAAGCACAGCAATGCCAAACCCAGGAGCAGAACTTAGGGAGTCTAGTGAACGGTCACAGCTCTAATCACTCAGCTGTGTGCTTTCATACTACTAATTTGTCACAGGAAAACAGATGGTGATGATGGTGAGCGGGGCCGGATTCTTACACCTCTTTAACATTTACAACTTGTGTTGCAACAGCATCTTTGGGACTTCAGGAAGCCTGGGGCCCTGTTATGTTAGGACTGTACAAACAGAGAGTAAGATACAGTCTCTGCTCTTAGGAGCTTCCTGAGAGACTAAGTAGACAAGATAGATAGAGGGAGGAAAAGCAGAGAAGTGTTTTGCCCAAGGTCAAATAGGAAGAGTTTGCAGAGCTTGGAGTAGGTCTCAAATCACAGGTCAGTGTATTTCCACTTGTCCAAATCCTGTCTGCAAACAAACAGCTGCGGCCATTAAATCACTTGCTCAGCCTCCAAGAACTTTAACACAACTCACCTCTCCACAACTACCCTTTGTATTTTCTTCTACAAAGATAGCACAAGTTCACCAGCATGGCACAGATGGATGTCATCCTTGCTGTACTTCCCAAGGACACAATGAATCCCCGAACACTGGGTGGGGAGCAGCAAAGTGCTGTGCAAAGTGTTTTTTCAGAGCGGCTTTATATGGAAAGTGACATTAAAATACACTGACACTGAGGACTAGAGAAAATGCCTGCTCTCAGTAGATCCCAAATACCATATAAACACACTGAGATACCCTTTGCCTTTCAGTATTTTGCTGTTATACCAGGTTCACTGGAGAGGCCAAGTGCACTTTAACCTCTTTTGTACCATGCATTCACAAAGATACTCAGCAGATGTAGAAGCATAAAGTTTCCATCTTTTAAAGGTTAAAAGAACTGTTTTACAATTAAGGCATTATTTTTTATGTGGAATAACTGAACTGTAATCTAATGGGAAGCCACATATACCAAACTGCAAGGATGTTCACTGTATTCCATGATACATGTGTTCTACTTGGGCTCACAAAAATGATTATTCTACATCAGAATTTTCGTAGAGGTCAATTAACAACTGCTCTTCCAGAACCTCATGAAAAATTACATATATTCTAATGAGTTCAAATGTAGTTCAAATGTTTCTCTGAAGGCTTGCTCTGTTCCATGTTGCTCACTGCTGTGGGCAGGACAGTCAGCTGGATGGATTTCCTTTCTGATCAATTCATCCTCTCTCGTATCTCAGGATAAATAGGGACCTGAGGCATGATGGCACCAAGGCCTGGACTCACCCTACTCAGACAAGCTTTATGTCAGAAGTGGAATTGGTTTAGATTCCCAGTGTGGTCAATGACCTGACAAAACAAGAAACAGATACCCACACCCTCTCACTCTTTCACTTCAGAGTAAGCATTCCCACTTGGTGCAGAATAAAAGGTAAGAGGAGAGAGTTTTCTGAGTTTGGGAAACAGTGAGGCAGTGCAGGTAGGGGAGATCTCTGTAGCAGAACAGCTGGTGTGGCAGAGCCACCATCACCATCATGTGCCTCTGGAGGTGAGTTTGCTCCAGATCAGCTCTACTCTGGACCCTGGGAGGGAATGCCACTTAGGAGCAGGAGTGTACTAAGTGTACTCCTGTAGCATATATGTATGGTTTGATTTCATTCATAATTCTCTCATGTTCTTAGACTGCTCTCAACAAAAACAAAGCTGTAATAAATGAGGATTGTCAGATTATTTTTTCAAAAGTGCATTCCTGCTCTGAGCTAAAGCACCAAGGCAATCAGCGAGACCTACACTGCAGTACTACCATTCATTTTTAAAAACCAAACAATATCAAGTAATTTAGCACTCAAATTGACAGTAGGTTTTTGTTAAAAGCAAAAAGCAAACAAAATCCAAATTCTTAATATCCTTAGGAGTGTTTTCATCGTTCATTTAATTGACTTTCTCCCTAGAGCTTTTGCAATTCCACTGCAGTAAGTTGTGAAGCAAGAAAGAGTATCTTTACTATTATAAAGTCTGACAAGTTAAATTCTCCCAAATTGAGCAAGCAGAACTAAGTTAAACAACATTTAGAACAACTGTATTAACCCAGGATATGATTAGCAGAAAAAAGAAATCCCAGTTATGGGTTCTGGTAGCCTGACTTGTTGGGAAGTTTATGTCTCCGTATCACTATACACTGGACTGCCCACCCTAATGTTCCACTGAGCGTGGCAAAAGCAACAGTAGGAGTTTACAAAAGATCTTTGGCTCCCAGTTAACAGTATTTTATTTCTTCTACTCTTTGCCAGTTAGTGTTGCAATCCTTGCAGTGTATTAGCTATCACTAGACATTCCTGAATTCTTTTAAAAAGGACTGTACTTGGCACTTGCTAGAAGGCAGTAAGACCCTTCTCTTTGTGTGAGGACATTGCCACACCTATAGTGCAATTGCTGTACTTTTACACTGGGCATTCACCCCATGCTCCACTTCAGAGGTACTTTTAAAGCACCTGGACACCCCAGTAACGCAGAAAATGAGTGGCTGCGCATTGAGCAGTATTTCACAGAGTGAACATTAAAGATACAGATTTTAATCTATACATGGCTATGCAGGAGAAAAAGGGGAGGAACAACCATATTCTGTAACTGCCTGGAGCCCAAAAGGCAGCTGGGATCTCAGTCCTAGCAAGAAATGTTGAGCTGATTGTGGGTGCTGGCTATGGGGAGAATTTTCTGCCTGGCATGGGAGCTGGGTGTTGATTCAGTGCTGGCAAAAGCTTTCCTCTGCACCCACAGAAGTTAAATCCTCTATCACCTCTCAACAAGTACATTGCGATGGCAGAAGGCTTTTATTTTCCTAGCTGATGACAAGGAAGCCTGTGAGGCTTTTTGAGGATCAGAGTTAAAAAAACACAACCTGAAAATGCCTTCTGTTTCTCTAAGGTGATCCTCAACCTCATTTAATCTTGTTTGGGGAGTGGCTGAGATACCATGGTGAGCTGGCAGGGAGCTGTGCAGAGCTCCTCTGAGTGGAAGCAGGGAGAGGATGGGTGGGCAGGATGTCAGATGGGAGGCACCACTCACAGACCATGTCCAAATGACTCTACTTCCATCCTGTGCCACTGAAACAAGGAAAGTGCCAGTGTGGATTTTATATTTTCAGAATTTATTACATGCATTTTAAATTTAAGGAGGCAACAGAGAGATAAAGGACAACCATCCTCTGTGATAAAGCATGGCAATTCTCTCCAACAGCAGCCACCTACTGCTGTCTTAGGGAACACCTGACAGACAAGCTGATGTTTACATTAGAGTATATAAAAAGTGACTGTAGGGTTGTATTTGTTACATGCACACATTCCACTCCAGGAGCTGTGCCTCTGTGTCCACTGCTGTTGGGACCCAGTGAAACTACTTTCTGCAGTATGTGGTTAAACTCTATGATCAGAAAGACAGACCTTGCAGGGGCAGAGCTGGGCCCAAGAGAAAGATCATGTGGCAAAATGCTGCCTAAAGGAACAAATTAGCCATCAGAAGATGAGATTAGTTTTAGTTTCTTCTACTCCAGTTTAACATTTTTACCATATGTCTTTGGATGATGTAAGAGATTAACAGTATTTTGGGTGCAAAATTTCAGCATAATTTTCTGACAAAAAAATTTAATAATCAGATTTTTTAATTAAAAATTGAGGTTTACAGGGAAAAATTAGTGATCTGTCAAACTCAGCACTGTGGGACACAACCTTTGTGTAAATCTTCTGCTTTGGTTGGGTTTGTGTGCTGAGGGTTGGGTGTCCCTTGGTTTCAGTTTGAGGTTTTGACCCACAAACCCTGTGGGAGCTGGATTTTCCTCATGTTGCCATGTGACTCCAGAAATCAGCTGCAGTCTGAGTGCAAGAGGGCCCAGTTTTGCTGAGCAGTCTGGAGAACAGTCAGAAAATTTTCCACACACCTGGACTGAGCTTTGAGTCTGTAACAAAGCTGAAAGCTGGCCAAGTTTCTCCTGGCTTTGTTACCCGTCTTTTTGCACAGATCTATTATTCACTGCATTATTTTTTTTTCTTTTAAAACTGAACCATTGGGGGGAAAAAGGTTTGTGGAGGGGGAGGAGAGAATGTAAAAGAAACAAGAGCATGTGTTTGCCTGCAACAGGGAGATGCAGTGCTGCAGCAACTGGCATCACTGCACGCACCAGCAGCTACAAAGAGGCCGAGAGCTTCAAATGTAGGACAATTCAGGGGAAGGGAAAAAAAAAGGAAAGAAAAAAAAAGGATAGAAGACAGCATGAGCACTGTTTTTCTTGGCTGGTTAGCATTCAATCCCCACCTGCATTTGATTCTGCTCAGTCTCCGGACTCCTCCCTCACTTTGGAGTCATGGCAATACAGGAAGGCAGGAGGGGAAGGGAGACAGAACACTTTGTACTAGCAGCCAGACCACTGTTTAACTTCTTCAGCCAAAAAACAAATATGAATATGGAAAGACTTTATGGTGAGATACATCAACAGGCTGAAGCAGTCCTGAAAATCCTTCTATGGTTGCTCATTCAAGGTTTGCAACCTGTAGACTTTCCTGCTGATTAATCTCAGTGTTTGTTTTGTAGTAGTAGTACTAAGTATTTACCAAGTGATGCGAACCATCAGTTCTGCCACACAGAGCTCTGTCTGCTACGAGTATTTTCTGGTCTCCATAATTTTCACTCATATCCAGCCCTCGTTGCTTTTTCAGTTTCACGATGGTTTGAAAATGAAACCCAGAAAATAATCCCCGTGCTTACCAGCAAAGCCTGGACGCTGAGCAGTAGGAACACAGCAGCCTTGAGCACTTCAAAATGCACAGAACAAGCAGATACTCTGTTGCAAACTATACTCCCATATGCATGGTAAAAATTAAATCATTCCTTTATTTACTTTAAAAAAATTCTTTTATGTCAGACTGCTTTTGCGGATATTCTCCCTCTAAAAGCAGAGCAGATCTTAGCAGCACAAATGCTGTGCACAGGGCTTAAGTGTGCTGAATCTGGCAATATTCCCCAAATGATGCTGTGCACAGCAGAAAGAACAACAGGCATCTTCCTCCCTTATGCCATAAGAGATCTCAGAAATAAAAGTTCATTTTTTTTTTTAATTGGAGATGCCTCACATAAAGAGATGAAAGAGAAATTGGAAGTAAAACCTGAAGGGCACCTGATGGTGCTGCGGCAAGCACTTCTTGTGAACCAGAAAGTCTCAGAAACTGACAGCTAGACAATAACAAGTAGATAATAATGAAGTGTCTCTGCATCCACAGGCATCACACCACTGAAATATCCCAATCTCTTCTAAAGCCTTGGGGATAGTAAACTAGTATCAACTTTTCATCTCACACAGAAGAAATAGTTTCTAAAATCTTGAGCAAAAAAGAATTAGAAATGTAAAAAGCATTATTTTCATTTTTGTACAAAAGCCTGTCACTGTAAAACCATGACACCCTAGAGCAATTGCTTAAAAACTGTTAAAAGTGAATATCCAAATAGATATTCTAGTACAACTTTACACCTATACTGCTCATTATATGTACATTATTAATTTTTTTCATTTGTTTATTTAGAATTGAGGGAGGGAATGGCACTCTTCACTGGAAGCTGCAATGTTAAATTATTAACATTTGAAAATGGAGAAACACAACATTAAGATAAGAATGAAATGAAAGCAAAGATTTAGAAACAAAGGAAGAAGCATAAAGACCAATTTAACATGCCTTTTTCCTTCCCATCTCCTCCCACTTACCAGCGCAGGGGAACGTGCAAACAGAGGGGTTAGGAACCACAAACAAACAGTCCTGATCTCTGAGTCACTCCTGAGTCTCACACAGAGGAATGTTGCAGAATATCACTATACGTACTGTATTATTGTCCATAAGGTAATACTGATAAGGTGACTTTCCACCCAAATACTATGGTGGGATTTTTCTTCCATATCATTTCAGTCCTCTTCAGCAAATGATCTTTCTGTAAGTGTCAACACAGATGACAGTTTTAGAGCTAGTCATACTGATGCTTTTTATGGTCAGCAGAAAGAAATGAGCAGCTCGATTGTAGTGCACACAATTTATTTTAGATGTCTATTTTAGGATGAGATGCATCATGCTCTAGATATGCCTTTTCCCCTCCCCTGACCATTGAGTCTAGACTTATAGATCAGAGATCAACACTTAGGGTAAAACACCCAAAGAGTCAAGACAAATCACCTTCCCTCTGGGTTGAATCCTTTGCCCCGCTGAAGTGAATAAGATTCTGCCATTGACTCTGATGAAACCAGTATTGCACTTATCATTGCTCTGTCTCCATTTCAGCTACACTGCCTCACCATGCCATATCACAGTCAACAGGACAAGAGTCAACAACCTTTTGAGGCTGTGCTTTTCCAGTTTAGAAGCTAAGCATGTTGTCCAAACCCTGATGGGAACAGGGATAAGCTGCTGGCAAGAGTAACTTGCCTTGGCTAAGGCAGTGGTTCCTACAGACCTGGAGCTCAGAGACAAGAACAGGGAGTCAATGCCAAGGTTAAAACATCACAGCTCTCAAAAACAATAATCCAAACCTTTACATCTCAGCTGAAACTGCACACCCAAGAAGCTTGCAGTGCTCATCCTTTTTCTTCCCCATTACAGGAACATTCACCAACACAACTTTCTAATATCTCCAAGAATCTGGCTTTCAGTAATTTTTTAGCTGGAGCAGCTTAAATGCAGCAGTTAAGAAAACAAATGTGGACTTTCAAAGGAGAGTCATTTTTGTGACACCCTTCCAAAAAACTATGAAGACATACTCATTTTTCTCAAATCAAACATACCTATTCTTATTCTCCCTAAAATTTGTTATCAAAGCTTATGTGGATGGGGTTGAACATAAGAAATTCCTGAAGACTGATGTCTATGGAAAAAACCTAAAGAGTTAGAAGAAGAAAAAATGGCTTTCTAATGAAAAAGTTTGACATACTATTCAGGAAAGAAAAGCTATGGGATCACAGTAACACAACATTTTCAGTCAAAATTTCATTGCCTTTCACTGTTAATTATGCTTCAAATTGCCCAAGATGGTGCCAGAAACGTCTTAGAAGTAGAAGAAAGGATGATAATAACACCAGTTTGGTTTTGTGGAGCCTCCATAGCTGGGTGGCACCTAAATAAAAGCATCTAAAGTGCCAGAAGCCAATTTGCGGTTTGGTTTTGGATTCATTTACAATTTGGTTTGGCTTTCAAACAGATTTAAGTATGACTGGGGTAGGGTATGAGAACACAGAATCCTCCTATTTCTGTGAGGTGGGCAAGGTTCATATTTCACCATCACTGATTTGTGGTTAGCCTCTTCTTTTTGCTATTAAATTTAATCAAGATTATAGAACTGCTGTTTGCTCAAGGCACTGCTAGAGTCAAAGATGCTCTGCATATGTATACATCTAGGCTTGTGCTCATGTGACTGCAGAGTCAGGCCCAGAATTTGGGTAGCCTTTAAGTACATACAGAACAGAACATAGTGACATTTACTAAAATACAAGACTGGTATCTTAGAGTAAGTGCTGACTGCCTTAACAAGGTGACCCAGGAGAAGTCATCCAAAATACGCTTTAAGTCTTTCACAACACTGTAGTTTCAGTGCATGGCTTTCTAACAAGAGTGTGCAGGTAATGAAATCAGGGGAAAGTACTGACAGCTATATGAGCATTTAAGCTGTATCCATTTATAAGAGGCTTAAATAAGGAAAATTAAAATTAGAATGGCGTAACAGAATTAAGTGGTTTTGACAATGTTTAAAATATGAAAAAGATCCTTCTGATTTATGAAATCCCTTTAGATGACTGGAGTATGAAAAGTGACATGATAAGAACATGCCTGGTTCTAGGGTTTCTTTATGCTGGAAGCCATACACGTAGGGGCACATACCAACTTTCTAAAAATGTAACTAGGTCAGATTAATGCAATTCTCAGAAGAGAAGAGGAGGTAGCTATTGTTTATTGTATTTAGATCTGCTTTGATTGTCTTTGTGCTGCACCTTCCACCTTGCTACTTAAAAAGGGCTCCAAGAGGTCTGTCCAGCCGAAGCACAAGGGTAGGAGCTTGGAAAGATCCTGAACCTTGATACTTCTCTTTTGTTTTAAAATACACATGTAGAGATACATGTGAGAGTGCATCATTTATATGTTTGAACACATGCACACAGACAACTTACTGAATGTTCATGTCTCAGGATTCCCAGATACCCTTTTTCTAAATATCTTAAGGACAACCATAACATTTTAGAAGAAACCATGTTTCAAAGAAGGATCACAGAGATTATTAAGGAAGAGAGAAGGCATCCTGTGATAGGAAAATAGGAGAAGTTGACTTGTTCAGCCTCATAAAGCAAAGGTGGAGAAAAGATACCGTGGCCCTGTATAACTGTGACCATAGAGAATAAGATCAAATTGCAATAAACTGCTCATGAATAAATATAGTTAAAAATTAGAAAAAGGTTTTTAGCTGTCTGAAGAGTGAAATTCTGTAAGCTGCTTACACATGAGGCTCATGGTGACAGGTTGCCTAAATGGTTTTCAGATGGATTTTGAGGGGATTAGGGAAAGGAATTATTAATTTATAGAGAGAAATTCACAGAAAGTATGTTCCTGATGCACATCTGTAGGTATCCACTGTATTAGTACATACAAGGGAGTTTGAAAGCGGAACGTAACTGTTTGTGGTGTAGTTATAACAAATTAACTTCAAACTTTCATGCCTTGTGAAGAATGAATCACCCTGCTACCCTTGTTTCTGGTATTTTCCTTCCTCTGCTGAACAACTGGATACTGGCAGTAAGATGCAGATAAACTCACACTTCATGCCATTACATTCCCTTCAGCATCTAGTTGGCACATCCCACTGGCACTTACAAAAGAGCACAGACTTTTCCTTCAGGTCACACTGGCAGGTACCTTACTCGATTTCCCTCTTTCCTCAGAAGCAAAGGTTATTAGTAATTTTTTTTTTTCACCTGCAAGTTGTATTTTGCAATGCTCTTGATCTCTCCTGTTATGCTCCTATGGCACACTATAGCATGGCTTTTGATCTTCCACTATAACTCTATATTTTTTAAGGGTAATAAGTAGTATTTTGTGTGCTGTGATTACAGGAACAGAAGGTCTGTGCACTCCTGAACTGGGCATCTGTCTCATGGTTGAAACTGCAACTGAGATCAGCCTCAAAAGCAGAAGGTGGTTCCTTCCAGCCCGATATTTCTGAATACAAACTATTATAAAAGACCTGTATATCCATGAACACAGGGATTTGGAAAAAATGTCAACAGACAAGTCTTTTTGGTTTGGGTAGCATTTGATAACTGCATTTGAGAAAACATTTGAAAACAGGTTTAGCATGGATTCATCTCAATTAAGTAGGACATTCAGTTCCTTCCTCACTTTGGCCCCTTTGAGGATAATTTTCATCCCAGACATTTCAGAGCCCCAAATGCACATAATGGGAGATAAAACAGACAGATATCTGGCAGGCAAGAAATACAAGTGGAACATTGATAGGAAGTAGAAGAGGGGGAGAGAAGTCTGGTTTGGGAAGAGAAGACAGTGAGGTTGGAACAACAGTACCCTGAGGAATAGAAAGGCCAGGAAGGCCCTGGCATTTTGTGACATGTCTCTATACCAAAAATACACCTATTGTATCTTCCAAGAACCAGAGAAGCTGCAGTTAGTTTATACTCAGAGATACGCTTTGAAACAGGTACATTTCATTTTAGTGTTAGGAGAGAGCAACAGAGAGATTTTCCTACCAACATATGAAAAATCACCTGAAGCAAAGACCAGAACTCGGGACCTTTTTCTCTCCATCTCCTATTTACTCCTCTAGTGGACACTGTTGAATAAGAGTAGATGCACAGTAAATGCTAAAACCCACCTTTTCTCTTTTTGTTTTCTTTTGTTGTTTTTTTTTTTTTTTAAGAGGCAAGACCCATGAACATTCCAGGAAAGTATCACACCTGAACAGTTTCTGCAGCACACATTTATGTTTCTTAGAATGAGAACTTGCTGAGGCTCTGGGGAGGCACTACGAGGGTTTCCCTCCCTGTGACAGGACACTGCCATTGCCATCACTAAACCATGGAGCTGCCTTATATATAACAGTGCCTTCTACCTTCAGAGCACCACCTTGCCATTCCTGGTCTTTGTTTGAGGGGGACTGCGCTGGGTGCAATGGTCAGTCCTTTCTCCATGCTTACCTTTCTAACTTTAAAACCAGCACAATGACTGCCTAATTGCACCATGGAAAGAAATGTGTACAACCTATTAACGGGGAAAAAAAATGACAGAAAAAGCCTGCACCTTCCTAAGGTGGAAATGGTGTAGATGCTAACTTGGGTACAGCTCTTTAATGACTGAATAAATGGCAGTTACAAGGCAGTTCCAAAGTTTATCAGATGACTGTATTCATTTGCTCTAAATATCATATTTAGTGATTTGTGCTGATTCTTCAGTTTTTGGGATTAGTTACAGTTCATTGTAAGTTCTAACTGTATTTCCATGTATTGTGTTAAGACCTGATTCAAGAGTAGTTTTATTTGATAAAAACCAGATGTTCTTAAAAGAGACTCTCTCCTTCACAGTACAAAACATTATTCTTAGCAATTGTATGTACCTTACAAAATTAATAAGCACAGCATCTCCCTGCGTGACATATGACATTATTATATTTTTCCCTGTTGAGGGACTTTTAAGCCGCTGGGGTCACGACCTCTGTGCCTTATGAGAAATGGAGAAGCACATGGTTCCAATTTTATCTTCAACCCTGCCCTGCTGCTGACATGTATGTTTACAATACGGTTCATCTGTTGACCCTTCACTCACATTTAAAATATTAGCTAACATTTTTTGGTCCCAATCTCAACGGTGCATGGCGATTAGCTTTTAAGACCAGTTGTTTTCTTTATTGCCTTTTGACATGCACATCTTATCTGAAAGCCCTTGACTGTTTTTCTAATTTGAAAACAGCACTAGCCACAAAACCAACTCCAGTTTGTCTGGATGCTTCTGCTCTCGTTATGACGCCGGGCACTTCAGATCTTTAAATACACAGTATCGCCCCACTTGCAGAGGAGACGGGAAACATCCTGCAGCAGTTGGAGATAGCCCTGAGGAGCCGCCTGGCTAATCCCGTTCTTGGCTGCCCTTCAGTCCTGAGCTGAGGTGGGTCAGGGTGAGCTCAGCCTGACGCATGTCCTGAGGACACAGTCTGTCCCCCAAGTCCCCCTGCACAGGAGTCCCTGAAGGAAGCAGCTGGATCACACTGCAGGCGAGTCAAGAAGAAAACTGTTGCAGAGAAACCAGCCCTTTTCCCAGTCAGGGTTGGGTGCTGAAAGAACACATGCTCACTTTTCCGCACGAAGCAAAAGGAAGTGCGACCAGCTTAGGCTGACTTTTTGAAGGTGAGGCCCTAAAAACTGAGAGAGGTGCTTATTCTCCACTCCCATTTTCCCTTACATCAGAAGGAAGGTGAAGGAAAAAGGAAAGAAGAGGGGGGGAGACATCTAATTTTTCCTTTTAAGTTAAAATAACATAGACAATTTGGGAAGATACCTTTAGCACTTGAATTTTGAAATTATACTTTTAAATTTTAATCAACAACATAAGCTGTGCTCTGATAGCATGATTGTGAAAAGAAAAAAGAACACCTTCACTTATATAAAGGAAAATTATTTACTTTCTTATTTTCAGCATACTGTATTAAATGATACCACATTAAATGAGCTCATATAAATGTATGTCTTAGCTTAAACTGCGTAACAGGGCATCACACTGATCATTTGCTCAGTTCAAATATTCTCATAATTCTGAAGCTCAGCACTCTCAGTTTCCCTACAATCCACTGTGCCAGCAGTTATTTTCAATGTCCTTATTGATGTATTTGACCTCCCATAAAAATTCTGTAAATAACTTCCAGGCCTGAAATGTACCAAGCTTATTATACTT
This sequence comes from Neopelma chrysocephalum, assembly GCF_003984885.1. Lineage (NCBI taxonomy): Eukaryota > Metazoa > Chordata > Aves > Passeriformes > Pipridae > Neopelma > Neopelma chrysocephalum. The sequence goes on from NW_020897693.1 coordinate 7,947,262, forward strand.
CTAAAGAGACCTTCAGAAGTGTTAATGCCTTATTTTCAGGGATTGAGGGCAAGGTCTCTTTTCAGTGGTTGCTATGGGAAGATATTTCAACGAAAACCAGGCAGGTTCAGGATCACCCTGTTTCTTGGAGGAAGAGATATGGATATTGCAGCTGTAAGTCAGGCTCTGAAAACACCTGCTTCCTACAGGTTTCAACCATCACATATATGTCCTCAAAAACCTTGAGAAGGTTGAATAAGGACAGAGAGAAAAATAGGCTTCTGACAGCTGCAGACTAGAGCCATTGCTTTATACTGTGGAAAGAACCGGCAAGAGAAAGCTGAAGAGAGATGCCATCTTTCCCTAATGAGCACAGAATTACACCTAGACACTACAGAGACATTGTTGTGTACAGCTATAATCTCATGGTAACTGCAGAGAGATTTCCTACGCTATATATTTGGGTAATCCCATGCACCCCCAGGTAATTTGGCTACATATACATACAAATATCAACATGCATATTTGTTTAATAGCAAACCAATGTATTCCCAAGCTGTCTTGTACGAGTCCAATCCATAAATAATCCTGTTGAAGTGTTGAAGTTTTTGCTGTTCACAGGGAGTTGATATTAGCTGGAGAACCAGACTCTAAAATTGTCTTCCTTTGTCTCTCCTATAATTCCTTGATTTTTTTTTTCCCTTTTCATTTTTCTTGATGGCTTCAGTTGCCAGAACAGCAGATATTGGCTGAGAGACTTGGCAATCCTGTGTTTCAGGAGCTGATGCCAATGGCAGTTGGGGGAGCAGCAGTGGTGTTGAGCACAATTGGCTTTTTTCCTCTAGGTAATGAAGACATCATACTGCTTCTGCCCTCCCATCCCCATAACCTCTGATCCTGAATGTGGAGTCTCTGGGCATGAAACATGGAGCCTCTCACTGCTGCATAAAATCAATCAAAGCCAATGCCACCAGGGAGGCTGTTACTTGCCATGTTGGCAATTCACTAATCGCTTCCATTATCACTCCGGCAAGGAGGACAGATGGACATAGCACTCCTGAGTCAGCTGCAAACTGTGATCCATTTCCACACACAACTATTTCAAAAAACTTCTAACAAAACCCATCTTTACATGTTTGCACCTTTGACTTATGCAGAATTTAAAACTGTATCATTAGCATGTTGGATCTGTGCCAGTTAGGCATGACAAAACAGCATTTTCTCCTTCAATAGTTCGGTGCAAGTCAGCTTTTGAAGAGAAAAAAACAATCCATAAATTCACCAGCTCACAATTATACTGTAATTTATTAATATGCCATTATAGGAGATGTAGGCTTTCCTGCCTTCATTTCCACCAATACATAGCAGTGCAAGTATAGTACTTGAAGCTTTCTTAATGCCTGCTTACTCACAATTCCTATAATCTTGTGACAATGAAGAGCAGATAGATTTGTTTCATAATACTAACAGTAATGGTCAAATAATTAAAACATGGCCATACAAGTATTCTTTATGTGCTTAAAGAAGAGGCTCAGCAGTAGTAAGGCATAGTGATAAAACAGCACTTTGCCTCAAAGCCTTTCATTTTGTACCTTTTCCACAACTTCTGACCTCACCATGGAAATTCTCCTATTTTATCAATAAGGAAAAAGACACAGAATTTTTTTCCAATGTGACAACTTTTGCAACATGACAATGAATGACTCAGTACAAGAAAGAAAATCTATTATGTCTCAGCTCTCAGATTTTTGCTATTTGCTTTCCACTCTGTCACTCCACTCATGTAACCATAATTTAATGGATCTTTTACTCTTCACGCAACAGTTTACAATGTTGACATGGCTTCCTAGAATAGTTGATGGGATAACACAACTTTAAGGTATGGAAAACAGACAGAAAAACTACACCACCAGCTACTTCTCTTAAGGCCTTTCTTTGTGCTAGAAGAGGTCTTTGCTCCTGTTCTGATACAAATTTTATTTTTGGTGCTTGGAAGAAGAACAGGTTTTTAAACCTTCTCATAACAACATGAGCATCAAGCCACCACACAGGACCCTGCAAGATGACTGAGAGCCTTCATGGGTGACTAAGGCACAGAAGGAGAGGCTGATGTACATGAAAGCAATCACTTACTTACCTTCTGTGAACAAGGTTACCATTACACCTGGTAGCCCGGGGTAGTTCGCAAAATGACAATGAGAGTTGTCTGCATAAACTGAGTAAAAACATTACACAACATAAGTCCTCATTAAGTCAACATATAAAGGGTCAAACCTGTCCTGTTTTTCATGCACTCTTGACAACTTCTCATTGCTACAAACCATCTCTCTGCTCCCACTGCCAGTGAAGAAGAGGATGCACGTGACTCCTAAAAGGTGCTGACCTACTGAATTGGTTCTTGGTCATGGCTGAAAAGTACCTCAGCCTGAGGTACTGAGCTGAGATCAGTACAAGTACCAGAGGTTCAACCACATTGCTCTAACATGTGCAAGAGCATTGAAATGTATTTGACCATCCAAATCAATGAAACGTCATTATTTCCGATTCCTCTGACATGTGGCATCATCACGATCACTTCAGTTCTTCCTCTCCACGCCTGATTTCTAACTGATCTTTTGTCTGGAAAGGGACCCTCTCTTTACCCTATTTTGTAAAAACTTAGTGAGAAGGGGGCTGGGCCTTGAGGTACTACCATAACTCAAATATTATGATTACTACTAATAATAACAAGGGCAACAAGAATAGGCATATATGTCACATTAATATTAGAAGCGCTGTGTTGACAGCTTCACTTACGCAGAGGTAAACACTGATGTTTAAAACCATAAAAAGCAAGCGTACGCTGACTTAAAAGAAGCTTGCTTTAACTGTTACAACACCGTGGAAGACATAACAAGAAATGTTTCAGATACTACATACACACAGATTTACGCATATATATACTTTATCCATTTTTGTGTGATGGATTCTGACATAAATCCTTTGTTGAGATTCAGAAACACATCAGGTTTTCTATTTACTCAGATGAAACAGTTACAAAACATTAACTCCACTGAGGGTGATTTAAGCAGAGAAAGGAACTCTACAAAGTAAAAAAGCATTTTCAAATTCTAACTGTAGCAGATGTTGTTTTGGTCATTTCTAGCTGGCTGTGAAGTTAGAGCCTCAGAACTGTGGTTTCATTTGTGGTTCAAGCATTGGCTGCATTAATGCTGGGGGGAAAAAAGGATTGTTGCATGCAGGATCTGGCATGCATTGTTTAAAAAAAAACAAAACAAAACCCCAAACCGTGTCTGTCTTCAATTATTTTCCATTACAGCATTGTCTGCATATAATTGCTCCATGTTTTCCACTAAACAGTGCCAAATGAATGAGTATATTAGAGTATAGGATATACAAATTCCACTGCTGATGCTGCCCTGTATCAGTAAATAACATGAAATACAATCTCCCTTGACCTGCATGACATTTTCATACGATTAATCTGTGTTTTTCAAGTGTCCAACATTATTTACTGTATCTTCCATCACCAGCTGAGATTGGGGACTGAGAGAAAATCCAGGCAATGCAAAGTTAGACAGTGATTTCAAAGAGGCCCTAACTGTGGCTAAATGTTCAAATACCTTGTAAACGGGCTGTTGCCAGAACACGCAGACAGGGTTTTGGGATTTGTCTTTTTGGTCTTGTTTTTAAAATTTGAGACAAGTATACATCACACAGGTGTTTTTTGTGCATGAAAGTAAAGGATTTTCATGGGTTTCCACAGATTTGAAGATCAGGCCCCATGTGGCATTTTGGTTGCTCTGCCAAATCATCCTTTTTACTATTAGTCTTTCTGCAATAGGCTTTGTCTGCTTCTATATCCTGGCTACGTGGATCAGACTCATTAGTCTGGGGACAAGCATAGCCCTCAGGAGTTGGCCCCTACAGATCCCTAGCAGCCTCCCATCTGAGCAGGGCTTGGGCATCCCTTCCCAAAAGCAGAAGGCATGCTGGTAGCAGTGCACACTAGGAAGTATATTGTGCCAAATAAGACACAGGGTAATTTCTATGATGTAAGAATCCAGGAGACTCATTTGCCAGCTGTTGATGTTCTCCTGCACAGAGTTGATCTTGGGCTCAGCTAAGCTACAGTGAAATTTTGTGTTTTAATATCAATACTTATTAACACCAATAAGCAGAAAAAAATAGTATGGGGCCCAGAATACTTACATTGTACAGCAGAAGTTAATATACCTGACCTATAACACACTCGTGACTACTTCTGCCGAAGGGGTCTCAGTAAGCAAATTGGTTAGGTTTGGCAGTTCATAAATAAGCTGTAATTACCCACTGAAAACAGCGTAATTACACCTTAACTGCAACATAACAATACCCTTCCCTTATTAGTCTGACCAAGCTATTGAGATATCTACATTTAAACAACATAAATCCATGATCTTCACATTGTTAAGATTGTACTACTGCATCCCTTCCTTTTTCCTCATTGGTGCACTCCCTCCCTCAGCAGTGCTGGCTGCAAACTCGAGACTGCACACCCTTGGGTATAGCCAGCTGTGCTGCAAGATGGGAAATCTGAGCATATGCACACTCCAAAATGAAACTCAAATAACAGCAGAGAAAACAAAACAAAGCTGCTCGTGTAAAAGAAGACACAGTCACACTCTTTTACATTAATGAGGGAATGATGCCCAAGTGGAGTCTGACGCTCTGTCATAGGAACATCTGCAGAAGAAGTTTTGAAAAGGTCAAGAAGTTACGATTTGCAATGGAAAAATACTCAACCTCTATCTGAGCTATTCTTAATTGAACTTGACAGAAGACGTGTGCACTGACACTACTAGGATATTCAGAAACTGAAGCTGGATCAGCTTCCTAATGGAACAAGAGAGAAATATATCAACTGTTAAAGAGACTGAACTTTCATTAGAATGGTTGGTTGTTTTTTAAAAAAAAAAACTTGATGAGATGAGGAACAAAAGCAATTACAGCACACATTGAACAGAATACATTCTAAGTACAGCTGCTAATTCTTACTTATTTTGAGGGGAAAAACTAGTTGTTTTGAGGGCACAAAAATAAAAATACAAAATAAACAGAGTTTTTAACCTGGTTGTATTATTGTTGCTGAGTATTTGGTTAAAAAAAGTTATTTGTTCAAACTACATCTAAAAATTAAGTGAAAAAGAAAGAAAAAGGCCATTGTGTTAAGGTAGCAGACTTTTTCTCTTACCAGTACAACAGCTTTCTGTGTGCTATGGGTTTTGAGCTTCTTCAGGCAAGATAACTCCCTTCTGTGCCTTTAAGTAACTCCTAATACAATGGGCTCCTGATGCTGACTGGATCCTCAAAAATAGAAACTACACAGCCTCCTGCCCTTCCCCCCCCCAAAAAAAAAAATAAAAAAATCACAGATCTGAATCTATTTGATTATGAAGATTGACTTCAAAAAACACACTCACCCTGCAAAATGAAACCAAGTCCTATTCTCATGCCCCTTTCACATACAAGCTTGCCTCCAGTTAGCAGCTCACACTACATTCCTTAAATATTTTCCTTTCCAGAAAGAAGACAAATCCAGCACCAATGTTCCCTAGCCCATACCACTGTGAAGTAGCCCTTCCCAGAGTTTTTAATTCTACTTCTACTATATTCTGTTAGCAATCTTGCCCACTACAGAGGAAAACTGCTAGTACTGCTCAGCATGTTGGGATGCATGCAAGGATACAATTTTAGACAGCTAGTTTTGAAACAGGCAAGCTAGCCCTATTTTTTGAGATGGGAATCATTAGATTCTCTCCTCAGATGTGTATGCATAAAATCAGAACTTTTCCCATGGAAGGCAACAGTGAGGGTTGTTATATGGTGAGACACTGGAACCGGTGGTGAGGCTCTGGAACAGGCTGTCCAGAGAAGTTGTGGATGTCCCATCCCTGGAAGTGTTCAAGGCCACGATGGATGGGACTTTTAGCAATCTGGTCTAGTGGACGGTGTCCGTGCCCATGGCAGAGGGGTTGGAACTAGATAATCTTTAAGGTCCCTTCCAACCCAAAGCATTCTATAATTCCATGTGCTCATTTTGGTGGTGACCAGCAGACCCATTGTAACTCTTGGGGGATATGTCACTGTCTGTCAAGTGCTTTGTAGCACTGGGCCTTTGGTGGTAGGTGCTTACATTTGCACAAGCTTCTCATAATTTCTTTTGAGAAAGGGGTAAGAGTAAAATCCTGGTCTACCTGAAGTTAAAGGAATTTTCTTCTGTAACTTAATTTACTTACATTTGGATCTCCCAATCACAAAATGGGAGTAACAGAAATCAAAGGGTGGAAGTGTGACTGGCATATTTTGCAAAACAGCACGTGAAAATGAGTCTGACTGAAATGCAAAAGTGGTTCCTCAAGCAGCATTCCCTGACATGTCTGAGCTCACAGATCACACCTGATCACACTTGATCTTCAGAATATGGGACTGGAAAACAAGAAGTAAGGAACTATGTAATCTATAGTAACGTAAAGAGGAATAAGAATAAAAGCCCTAAGTTTCCCACAGTAGGTGGGAAAGAAGAGAAGTGAAACATGTGCTTTCTTTTACCCCTAACTCTACTAGTGCTTTTCTATGTCTTTTCTACATGTAGGAACTACATGTGTAACTGGGAAGTAATCATTTTCTACTGCATGCCTTTTCAGCAGCTGCTAGGACATCTGGATAGAAATCCATCTGGTGCTTAGGATAGCAAACACCACCATAAACTCTCAGAGTCCCCTTGCTTTTGCACGGTTACGTGAATATGAAACAACACCAGGGCTCTGAAGTAAGTTTTGCTTCCAGGATGGGTGGCAGGGAGCTGTGAAAAGAAGGAAGATTTTTCAACATAGAGCTTCAGTTACTAACAGAAAAAATCCTGAATCCCTTCAGAGTCTCAGGGACAAACTTCTGACTAGGCACTCCCTCCACCTCAGGTCCTCCCCAAAGGCAGCAACACCTCCAAAGAACTGTAGCGAGTTTGATTTAATCTCATCCCATCCTTTCCTGGGTATTTTTCCATTAGCGTTTTGCACAGAGCCTGCAGGATTAGGGAAGAGCCAGATCTGAGTGTGAAGTTGTGGTTCTGCTTTCAGTGCTTATATATATGGTGCTCTGTGTTGAATTAAAACTACAATAAAAGTCCTCTCACTTGTTACTGTATTTGTGTAACGCTTGAATTAGATGGGAACAGTTATTTGAGAGAAACTGATCCAGTGCACATCCAAAACCACATCAGGTTTTAATAGAGAAGCTATCTACTAACACACTGCATGGTCAAGTGGGGAAATTCAACCAGATCTGTATTACTCAAAGACTGGCAGAACTGGCCCTTCTGTCTTACCACCTCCCGCACTGCCCAGTACAACAACATAAACTCATAAAAATGCACAGTGTTAAACCTCCTTGGCAGGATGATAGCTTAAAATGATTTTGTGCTTCAAATGACCCGTTTGCCGCTTTCACGTTCATGATGGAAGTCCTGGCACCCGAGAATGAAGTGTTAGGAGGTGGCTGGGCTATGCAAGAGGTACAGATGTGTGTTACTAGAAGAAGGAGGATGCCATTTCAGGTTCCTGAGCTGTGAAAGAGCCACGGTTACAAGATATGCAGAGGAGTTTGTAGGCTCCTTGAAACATTTTGGTCCTTCATTTTCTGTATATGTGTAGCCTGGCCTATATAATTTGGCTGGGGTGCAGAGTCCCACGTAGCTGGTGGCTACAATGGATGCTTCTAACACATGATCTGTTAATCAGCTAACTATTTTAAGATAAAAAAAAAAATTTGCTACTTTTTTCCAAGAGCAAAGTGGATTGCCTTGTGTATAGACACTGGATTTGCACTGCACTCACAGAAGTCAGGTATGTGGTGTTAAAAAATTATCCTTCATATTTACATAATATCTATTACAACAGTTTTTGATGTTTCAATTGGTACTAAATCATCTTTCATCTTTCATCATTCATGAGGAAGTGGAATGGAAAATCTACCTCGACCCTAGAGGCATGGATACATGAATTGCAAGGAAAAACAATCACAAAAGGGAAAATTGCAATCAGCAGTGGGCGTTTTCCCAGATGGAGTAGAACGGCTGATCTTGATGAAAGGACTTCTGATTAGTATTTACAAGAAGAGAGTAGTGAATACTATGACTGGAACTAGAGGGACTCTGCCTCCAGCCAGGCAGTGGAGAGGGACAACTGGGTTAGTGGACTGTGTGGATTCAACAACCTGGCATATCAGCCTCACAAGGAGTATAAGGCTCGAGTAGACACTTGTGCACAGTGTACCCTAATGCCATCAAGTTATGCAGGGGCAGAACCTATCTGTATTTCTGGAGTGGTGGGGGATCCAAACAGCTAGCTGTATTATAGGCCAAAGTGGACCTGACTGGGAATGAGTGGCAAAAGCACCCCATTGTGACTGGCCCAGTTTGCTCTTGCATCCTTGTCACAGACTACCTAAGGAGAGGGTTATTTCCGGGACCCAAAAGCCCCATTGGGTGGGTGGGTATATTGCATTCCCTACCAGCCTCTGGGAAAATCAAATGATATAATGGGCTGTTAAAAACTACGCTGAGAGCAATGGGTGCTGGCATTCAAACACTGGGATACATATTTTGCAAATGCCACCTGGTTAGTCTACACTAGGGGAACTGCCAATTGAGCTGGCCCTGCCCAATCAAAATTATTACATACTAAAGAAAGAGATAAAGGCACTGTACTGCACATAAATAATATGCTGGGGAGGACAGGATGGGTTATTCCTGCTTCAGGCAAAGGCAAACCCATCCACGGGATTGCTTTTGCTCAAGGACCTGGATGCACATTGTGGGTAATGTGTGAGGGTGGGGAAGTCTGATATGTACCTCAAGGGGATTTGATTCTGGGTGAGAACAGCCAATGATTTGAATTGTATGATGTTAATTCTATATAATACTGTGTGCCATCACTACTACGCTTGCTAACATGCAATATCAACAGCATTGCAGTAACAATTGCCCTGATTAATGAGGAATGAAACTTGATGACACTGGGCAAAGTCCAGCAATGACAGAACCAGACAAACACAATGGTGATGGAACCAGAACTGGCTTTGGTGTGCAACAATCCAACACCACAGATCATCTCTCCTGCCCTTTGGACTGCTACTAGGGATGGATACTGTCTTGGTTTCAGTTGGGATAGAGTTAATTTTCTTCCTAGTAGTAGTTAGAGTGCTGAGTTTTGGATTTAGGACCAGAATAATGTTGACACACTAATGTTTTAGTTGTTGCTAAGCAGTGTTTACACTAAGTCAAGTACTTTTCAGCTTCCCACACCACTCCACCAGCCAGTAGGCTGGGAGGCACAAGAAGCTGAGAGAAGACATAGCCAGGACAGCTAACCCAACTGGCTAAAGGGATATTCCATACCACAGAACGTCATGCCCAGTATATAAACTGGGAGAAGCTGGATGGGAGGAGCCAATCACTGATTGGGAACTGGCTGGACAGCAGTTGGCAGGTGGTGAGCAATCGCATTGTGCATCACTTTTTCTGTATATTCTATTGTTATTATTATTATTATTATTTCCCCTTTCATTTCAACTGCCTCTATCTCAATTCAGGAATTTTACTTTTTTTACCCAATGCTCTCCCCCAGTCCACTGGGGGCAGAGGGTGAGTTGTGAGCAAGTGACTGTATGGTGTTTAGATACCTGCTGGAATAAACCACAACACTAGCCTATAGAATTTGTGGGAGGAAGGGTCCAGAGTCCCAGATACCTGGTTGCTACAAGGGATGCTTCTAACATGGGATCTGTTAATCTGGTTTTGAGTTCAGCTATGTTAAACAACTTACTATTTTAAGCTACAAAATATTTGCTAGTTTTTGTCAAGAGTAACATGGATTGCTTTGTGTATACACACTGAATTTGCACTGTACTCGCAGAAGTCAGGTATGAAATTTTAAAAAATTATCCTTCATATTTACATAATATCTATTCCAATAGTTTTGTATGTTTAAATTGGTACAAAATCACCTTACATTAACAAGCTGTTCACTACAAGCTGTAAAGAACAGAAATATTAATTGCAATTGGAACTTACAGATGATATGGGAAAAGTCCATAAAGTTTAAAACTGAAACTGAAGCTTTGCTTCAACTGGAAGACTGATAAAGACCCAGGGGTGTTTGCATTGGCTATTATGACTTGAGGATTTCTGGGGACTGCTACACTTGTAAAGTTGGATCAGCTCTTCAGTACGTTACTGACATAAATATATACACACACACACACACGCGCGCACATATGTATTCAGTCTAACAGTTACATCTCCAACCTGAACAAGCCTCTTGGCAGATCAGCAATGGGAGGGTTTTGTTTTTAGAATGAGACAATTAAAACATGGGCTGCCCTGAAGCTCCGACTGAATTAATTTCTCATGTTATGTAGTTTATCAGGATCTCATCCATGGAATAGTTTGCTAAATTAACAGCTCAAACGTGGAATAGATTGCATTAAATGTTGCAGGTCAGGGGGAAATTAATTCCAAAGTATTAAAATCCCAAGCCCAAATCCTGCACTTACAATACTGTGGATTTACGCCAGTGTAAATGAGAGAAGAATTTGGCCCCTGACCTTTTCCAAGCAGGTCATTATAGTTGAAATAGTAACTGATCTTAGAAAAACATTTTTGCTGCGAGGTATTTATTTCTGTATAAAGGTTTATGGAACATCATATTCTTTGCCCTTTAAGACTGATACTCACATATGTAAACACCACTGGGCCATAGCTTAATCCAGCCCCTCTAAATCTGGCTAAAACAATGGAAATATCTTCTGAAACCATTGTGGGTTATATCCAATATAGTTAAAAACATCTGACTGAAACCGCAAATATGCTGGTATTTGGTTGTGCTATAAAAACATTTTTATGTCAAATACAACTGGGACTAATACAGTAAACTACAAGTATAGTTAACCCTTGGAATGAACCACTTTTAGACACTTGAAGGTTAAGGTAGTCTGCATTGATTACAGTTTCTTATGAAGAGCATAAAATGAATGTAGGGTATAAAAACTAATTACTAGTATTAATAGAGTAATTGGTATTTATATAGGACCTTCCATGCTATATTATAAACATACCAGCAATGTGATAAACTTCTGTAGCTACTAGCTATGGACCTGATCATGTCCTGAGTGCTTGAGGAAAAATTGAGCCCAAATGCTGCTTCTTTTAAGGGAATAAACTTGTGCTCCCTTTCCCCTCCACATCTACATTTACACAAGTGCCCACACACAAGGACCATTTCAATGCTCACCAAACCTGGTGTTGCCAGAGGCTTGAATGATGCTTAGAAGAGCACAAACAAGGAGAGAAAGGGAAAGCAGAATTAGGCAGGGTTGCAAGGGGAGTGTTTAGCTGGCAGAATGGTATTACACAAAAAGGCAGGTAGGACACCAGGGGCTCTTGGTTATAGCAAAAAAAAAAAAAAGAAAAAGATTAAAATAGAAGTAATTGAGAAATTTTGTTGAGAAAAAGGTTTTCCAAGTAAGAGGTGTTCCAGGACAAGACGGGACAGTACTGAGTACAGAGCAGGGTCTCAGTTTGCTGCCCTGCTGTCTATGGCTCTGGGCAGCACTGTGCTGGGCACTGGCTCAGCAAAATCATTTCTTGTGACAGTTCAGTCCCCCATCATCTGTTCAATTCCACAAATAATGGAAATGTGTGTGCTCCATGTGTAAAATGTATTTGTAAAATACATAAATAAAACTGGTATCTGAGAGTTAAACTTATAGAAATGCATAATGTAAAATAACAAGTTAAGACATTCTCAAGAACCCATGTACCATTAACTAAATGGACTCAAGCACTGCAAATCCTACAGTTCACGAAAATTTTTTTGGACAGTTTGCTGACAAGTCTTGCTATGGTGATTAAAGAAGATACTATTCCTAACTGCCCCATTGGTGAAGTTTCTGGACTTACAGCAAAGTAGGCAGAAGGGAGCACTGTGCCATTCCAGGGACATTTTCCTGTCAGTACAGGCATCATGGCTTAAAGCCCTGATTTGTCTTTAGGGGAGATACTCAAACACTTGATAAAGCTGGGCTTCCACCCTTGCACTATGCCACTGCTTTGGAAATCTACATTTGTTCTGTATTATATTAACAAAATATTTATTTTGTATGAAATGTTTGTTTCATTCTTTGTGCCATTCCTAATTCTTCTCTATAAAACATCTGGGGAGTAAATGGAAGCTTTCATTTACAGGGACTCCTCATGTCTTCCCTGAGTGGTAACAGCTAATTCAGTGCAACCCTTGTATAGGGCAAGAATGTTTCTGTATTCATTGCTTTGTATCTACTTACACTGAATTTCATCTGCCAGTCATTCTCGTATCATGCATACAATTAATTTTAAATGCCATTAGCTACTGGATCACTAGCAAATACTGTCAGCTCACCGTTGTGCAGATCACTTATGAACACATTGAACAGCTCAAGCTCCAGGCCAGATCCCTGTGGGAATACACCACTACCTCCCTAGCCATTTATTCACAGCCATTGCTTCCCATCTTTCAAAATCTCTGGGGAATCCATGAGACCATTCTGAGACAATTTAAGAGTCCTTTAGCAGAGATCTTGTCAAACTTCTCTGGCAATCCATACACAGCATTTCAAATAGGTCACTCTTGTCCATGTGAGTGGTGGCTTCTGTACACCCATAATTACACTATTCCCTGACCAGGAAGTCATTACAATATTGTTTCCTACTATATTATAAATGTCAGTTTTACACTTGTAAAATAAATAAACAGGGCTGCTATGGATTTCAGCAGTAGTCATTTTACAGTTATGTGTAGGAACAGTGCAAATAAGATAACCTTCTCCAGCTGCTGGATAATCCAAACCTGACTAAGTTTCCTTGACCTTCACTACTAAGTCATCAGCAACTTATTTCAATTAATTTACAAATATTAGTGCCATCTGTTTTTGTAGGAAGCAGACAGTGTTTTTTATTTATACATTCAAGGCAAACCTCTTTATCCTCACAGTCTAACTACTTGCATAATTTTAATAAGACCATATATATGTGGCTGAATACACTAAATACTGACAGCAGTTCATCAAAACAGGTACATAAGCAGGTTCCTCACTTAACTGCTATCCCCATCCAGCCATACACTGAGTCTCACTGACCTTCTTATACATTTCTGCCTAAGAAAAATGTGAGCAACACCCAAACCTGGACCTGATCCTATTCCATTCAAGTCAAGGGTAGTTTTTTCAGAAACACTATGGAATTATAAATGTAGTACTCTGAACACTGTCAGCTGCTCAGCTAAAGCTCTCAGCACCTTCCAGAGTTAAGCCAACATCTTAATAGTCATGCAATGAACCCGGATGCTAATAATTCAGACTGCCACATCTGAAAAGATTAAAAGGAAACTCTGTTAATTGCTACGAAGCTTAACCCAACATTCCGCCTTTTTCTTCCCTAACAACATTGTAATCAGATGGTGAGCGCTGAGCTCCTGTCTTAGATTGATGGTCAATATCCACTACAGCAGGATAACAAATAACAGTCCTTATAGTTCTTCATAATTAAGCATCCTTTTAAAATGAGCTGCCAGCATTGCTAAACTCTTCAACTCTTTGATACTAGATTGGTTGATCCTTATTTTCCAGGTGGATAAAGCTGAACAAGACTCAAATAACAAAGGTTCCATTATCAGTTCACATTTTGGTTTATCAATATCTTCAACTGCATTTTGTTAACCAACAATATGAACCTCTGGTTTAATACCCAATACTGAAGAACCAAGGTTATCCTCTACAAAATGAACAACAAAGTTTTAGTAGCTTATCACAGTGATGTATTTACTTGCTTCATGTTTTGATTTGAGTATTTAAATTTACGTTTATATATTTCAGTACAGAAAACCTTTGTGAACTAGGTATGAAAGCATAATGTTGTTTACTTTTAGATATCAATGAAATAGAGAAGCAGGCTTAATTGTGTAACTCCTCTGATCTTCATAATTGAGACCATCCCATTTGTACCATATCTCACATGTAACTGATGAAAGAAAATGTGTGGGAGCAAATGTGTGGGAGATGAATTTATTTGATTTTCAGAGCTACAACAGCAGCTGGTCAGCAGGTTCACTCCAGTCCTCCCTAGTCAATGTAGCTCAGGACCAGTGAGGTTTAGATCTTTTATTAGAAGAGGTTTGGCAAGAAATGCAAATTATTATTCAAAAGCAGACAGCTGGAGGGCAGAAAAAGTGGGGAGCAGCCATGAACCATTAATATGTACTTGCTAGTCTGATTAGTTTACCAATGAGAAAAGAGTGGAATATGTTGTGTCTTTCAATCTCTGCCTACATATATTTTAATAGAGTATTTATGTACACCATACTATACCGATATACACCTTGTTTGTTTAAAGCAAGGGCCAAATTATACCAAAATAAAAATCCTGCCAAGTTCTGGTGAGAAGTTCACCCCTTTCCTGCTTCTCATTCTTCCCTCAAATGGATACTGCCAGCACATTAGTGCTGAGCAACAGCTGAGAGACGGACAAAGAAAGCACAAAACAACCTTAGTGAAACAGCAGTCAAACACTCGGATAGCAGAGTGACCTCCTCCCCCACCCCACTAAATATCCTTCTGGCTCCCACAGAAGAAATTAGGAGGATGAGTCAGCACAGCTGAGTTTACACATATGGAGGACAACACCATGTACGTCTGTAAGAAAGGAAAGAGCACAGTACATAGCCCTTTCTGCATTCATCTGATTGTCAAATGTCTTAGTTGTATGGGGGCGCCTCCAGTTTTTCCCCAGGTAGGGAGTAGGAAGCCCACAGCCTTCTGCTGCACCTGAAGAAAACTTAAAAGCAGACTGCAATTTTCAAAGTTGAAGGTAATTTATCCTGTATTATCTGTAGGCTGCCTTCTTGGAGAACATGTACAGAACATAAACTGCACAGTAGAGGAATACTTTTCATGCCTTCCATACTGGAGCACACAAAGACTCCAAAGATTTTATTAATTCAGTACATCCACACGCTTAAACCTTTAGGCAGTGGGGAGTAAGCTATTTATCTTTTGGTTTCTTGTAAGGAATTCACACTAGACTTGCTGTTAAATCATTTTCCCTGTACTACTAGTTCAGGAAATTAACTATAAATGAACTATGAAAACAAATCATTCTGCTGCAATTTTCCACTGATATTACTTTACAGTTTTAGTACATTTAGGAAAAGCAATATAGATTGAAAAAAAGAGTTACAACTTATTTATATACTGATCCTTAAATTATGCCCTTTCCTCTTTTAACAGGCCCTATTTATAAGGTATTTCTTGCTTATTCTGCAGTGCTATATTGAAGCTGGAATCATCCTTATGGCTACAGCATCATACATGGTTTCACAGTTAAAACTGAGGATAATTTCACTCCAAGGCTACTATTTACTGAAATCTGTGGGGGAGGAGATAAAAGTCAGTTTCTTGTATTCTTTACTATAAAGCAAAGAGCTTCTGATGTTTATATAAATGGTGATATTGAGATATTCTGTGTTTTTTCAGTAGTTACTGATTTTTTTTCATAATTTCCTCCCTGCACAAACACTACTGCATTTCTTTAGAAAGATTAAACATCAAAGATTTATGCCTTCATTAAGGTCCACGCTTTTCACCCGTTTGAAGAAATAAGAGATGGTGTGCTTTAAATATGGAATATGCAGTTTGCTCTGAAAATGTTTTTTAAGCAACACACAGGGGTAATTGTGGAGAAGTTCTACAGTTCTGGGGGAATCTAATCCATACTGTTTAAAACTCCCTCAATAAAGTCTTACACCAACAGACTGTCAAATTATTTAACATAGAAAATCTGATGAGAGATATTTATTGAAATGTAATGTTAACTAAGGGTATGTATGCTGCAAGTTGGGTTTTTTTAATACATATTTACAGAACAAAGAAATAAGAAATGACAATGCTGTGAGCTGAACACAAACAACAAAACATAAATTCTGCTCCACTGTAATGTGGTTATTTTGAGAAATATAAATCATTTAGCTAACATATTTGTACATTCACATCAGGGCTGTGCTCTGAAGCACTAAGTGCTAGCTGAAGTGGGCAGCAAACTGAGTGCCTTTGAGTTGATGGCAAGGGTAAGTCTCCTGTGCCGCAAAAAGCAGGCAGTAAACATCTTGTTCTCCACACTTTAGATGAGCCACGTGGAAATGAAGTTTTCCAACACTACGGATTGCAGTCTAGTGGCTACAGTCGTGCCCATTCTAAAATGAATGCACTTTACCATTTGAATAGTTAGGGTCAATTCTACAGTAAGGATTTGAAGTCTTTATAGGTTGAGTGGGAGTAAAATGTGCTCCTGTTTTTTTTTTTTTGTAGCAGTACAGTGGTAGGTGTTAGAAGTGGTGGAGAAACCAATTCTTTTGTCATGAAAAAAATGTAAATCTACAAATTGAAATCTGCAATTCAAAAGAAGTTATCTGTGAGAAATACTGAACCAGATATTTTTGTGTGAAATCTCAGCTTCACTGAACTCAGTGGATAAAACCTCACTTCCTTCACTAGAGGCACCGTTTCACTTTTTGTTGGAATTTCTTTCAAATTAACATTTCCCTACTGAAAATGTTTAAACCAACTTTTTTTTTTCCTCCTATTTTTTTTTTTTAAATTTCCCCTCTCCCATCCCCAGTAGGAACTCCTTTTTTACCAGAAGCATTTTGGTCAGACCTACAAAGGTGCTGCAGACAGAAGCCATGAACAGATGTCCTCTTCAGGACCCTGCTGTGAGTTGGAAGGGGTTACTACTCTCAGCTGCTTAGCACCATTCCCTGCTCTCCTCATTAAGGATCACCCCCACTGATGTGCTCATTGAACAGTTTGTATGAACACTTCCTCGATGGCGCAGCTTCAGGCTCAGCCTGTTATCTTGGTACAGACCAACGATGAGCAAAACAAATGGAGCTGATTTTGCTTAAAAAAAATGAGGGAGCTCCTACACAAGTCATTGTGTGAGTAGACGGAGAGGGCAGCAGCCTTTGACAGGGCAGGTAGAGCGAGTAGCTAAAGACTGTAACTTATTCTGGTGAGGTGGCTGGATTTGGAGAAGTCTGTCTATCACTCAGAAACCAGAAGTTCCTCCAGTAGGCAATGCATGTAGAGTTACCTGGACATCAAGAGGAATCTGCCTCCAAGTCTTAAAGAGCATTTGTCCTCAAAGTGGTAGCACAGACATTGAATGCTACTAAAGAATTACAGAAAACAGCTACCCAATCTATAGTTCAACAAGAATCAGAAGTAAACCAAATGACAGTGTAACTTCCCTCCAAAAGACACGTTCTTGTAGATTCCTGAACATCAGCATCCTCTGATGACTTTACAACTCGTGGGTGTATTTTGGCCCATGAAATCTGCCCCATGTAAACTCTGTGCTGGAACCCAACTGCCCTCACCAGACAAGCAAACAAGCAATCCTCCACGGCCACACAATTCTTTCAGGAATTAAGAAGCATTCATAGGGGTTCTCACATCTTCCTAACCACAACAAACAGTTAGTCAAGTTACCTTTGTTAAGCAAACCAATTTTCATTGCTTTCATTCAAACAGCCTTAAAATAGAATTCTTGCCTGCTTTATTTTGTCAGATGCAAAGAAAACTGAGAAACTGTATCCATTGTTCCTTAAAAGAGCTTATTAGTGAAACAAAGACCTTTTTTTTCCAGTGAGTGCTGTTTGTGCAGTTACTTCATGACATTTATTTGGATTCCGTCCCAGGGGAAAAAGGCCAAATTCAGTTTCAGCATTTGCCTACTACAGCATAAACAGTCATTAGTTAACAGATCTTTTTTGGCGGTCTCTATGTAGCCTCCAACATCAAAGCACGTGATATCCATGAAATAATCAAAGCAACATATGTACACTGAAGCACTGTACATACACTATTTTTCAGTAGCCTAGCAATCCTCAGAAATTTGAAGAGGTTCTCCTAGGCCTTGAGCCAAAGCCCTTGGAAGTTGATGCCTTTTTTTTTTTTTTCTTTTCCTTTGACTTCAATAGATGCCGAGTCTGGTTGTCAGATAATCACTGCCATGTTAATGGCAACCTACTTTCCATTTTTGTATTAATTTCCCGCTCAAGGAAGATACAGGGCTGAAAGCACTGGAGAATGAAATAATTTGCCCTGGGTAACGGCAGCCAGATTCCCCCTCAGGGCTTCACTGATTCATCCTAACCATGGCATGGAAGAGTGAGTGGATACTTCCTTTGCCACAGCATTTTTTTTTTATGAAGGACAGCATTAGCAGTAAAAAACCTACAAAAATCATGGCGGTTTTTGTGTTGTGTCCACTGGAATTGGGAACAAGGCCAACTTATTTTCTCCTCTAATGCCAAGCTGCTGGCAGTCATTTCTCCTCTAGGTGTAAGTTCTTAGGGAAATACTGGTTATCTAATATCTGACTTTGCCTCCCATTTTTCTACATGCTGCCACAGTACTGGCACTGTCTGTACTTTCAGGTCTTGTATAACATCACAGCTCTTCTCCAAGTCCTTCAAAGCCAAAAAAAAATAAAAAATAATCCAAACAAAACTAACAAAGTAATGCCTTTGCTAATCCCTCCTAACATGAACAAGTGACATTATTTGAAATGAGTCACATAAGGGGAATAACCTTTCCCTGCTGTTAGCATCAGAGAGTGCATCTGTCCCTCTGCTCTTGCTCTGCATCTGGTCTTGGGCACTGCTGAGGTCTGGCTTTTGAACAACACAGAACCACATCTGTAAAGCAGTGTGGCCAGCAGGTCGAGGGAGGTGATCCTGCCCCTGTCCTCCTCCCTGGTGAAACTCCACCTGGAATGCTGCATCCAGCTCTGGGGTCCCCAGCACAGGAAGGACATCAGCCTGTTGGAGTGAGTCCAGAGGAAGGCCACCAAAATGATTAGAGCGATGGAGCACCTCTCCTATGAGGAAAGGCTGAGAGAATTGGGATTGCTTAGCCTGGAGAAGAGAAGGCTTTAGGGTGACCTAATTGTGGCCTTTCAGTACCTGGAGGGAGCCTACAAGAAATATGGAGAGAGACTTTCTACAAGAGCATGTAGTGGCAGGACAAGCAGGAATGGCTTCAAATCAAAAGCAGGTTTAGATTAGATATTAGGAAGAAATTCTTTACTGTGAGGGTAGTGAGACACTGGAACAGGTTGCCCAGAGAAGTTATGGATGCCCCATCCCTGGCAGTGTTCAAGGCCAGGTTGGATGGAGCTCTGAGCAACCTGGTCTAGTGGAAGGTGTCCCTGCCTACAGTATGGAAATTGGAACTAGATGATCATTAAGGTCCCTTCCAACCCAGGCCATTCTATCATTCTATGAAAAGGTCACTGTCTGAAATGGTTGTGAATACTTGATCTGATTTGATTAAATGAAATCTATTTTAATGAAAGAAATTTCCAGTGTCTACTGGCAAAGAGGCACAGCAGACAAGTTTTGCTGAAGTTGAAAGAGGTGGTGGAGTTGGCTTGGGAGGAACATATACACTCCTAGAGAGTGAAACCTAAAACTAAATCCCTGTAAGAACTGATGATAAGTAGTTTATTGTTAGCTGAGTAAAAACAGAGTTCTGAAAAAGAGTATGAGAGAGCAGGAGAGTAAGTGCATGGGTAAAGGACTGCAACAATGTTTGAATTTTACAAGAAGCAACTAATGGAATATAAAGACAGTATTCAAAAATATATAAAATCCATGAAGGTCAAAGAGCAAAACATAATTACTTTTAAAATAAAATAAATTTGAGACATACTTGAAGGTTGCAAACAAAATGAGTTTAGTGGAACTATTAAAGGCAAGATCCAAATCCCATTGAAGCTGGTGGAAAGACAATCACTGACTCTTACAGTGTTGGACAAGGACCAAAGAGAACAACAAAGAAATTTCCAATGACTGAAAACGTATCAAGAAAATCTCAGTGGTTTCTTCACATCTGTGTTTGATAACAAAGAACACTGGTGATGTTCATGAAGGATGCATTTGTGGGTACTAATGAGGACAAAGTAAAGGAATCTGTGAAGTAACCAAGTACAGAAACAAAGTAAAGACAGATAATAAGTAGCAATGGATTATACCCACAGACGAAGCATAGCATTTTGTGTGTTTACCTGTGCACTGTAATATTTGTCCTGCCATGTTGAGGAAAGTCTTAGAAATAGGTACTATAGAGCATCTCTGAGCACACTGGGCACCTAATAATTGAATGTCAGTTGCTAAAAATCAAATAGAAGGCTAATATTTTTAATTACTTTCTGTTTTTTAAAAGATTTTTATATACTTTGGCCAAATATTAGTAAATTAAATTGACATTTTCAGCTATTACTTTCAGAAACAGTTATTTCACATGAAAGCAAGCCAGGACATGATTTGCGATGAGATAGAAAGTATTTGGACTGAAGGCCTGGACTCTTCCTTGTTTCTGGTTATTTTTATAAACAAAAAAAATCATACCAACAATGAGCAAGCTAAAACATTTCTGAATATGAAATACCATGTCTGATATGGACACAGACAACACTCACTAGATTTAAATATGTCATTATCGGTGTGAGTTTAGTCACGTTGGAACAAAATATGCTGTATCTTTGTGTATGAACATGCCCACTGGTAATCCACGGTTCTTCGTCTCAACACATCTCCAGGAACTGCACTGAATTGGAGAGTGTAATTTCCTAGGCTATCACCTTAATAATTCTTTCCTTCATGCTAGGGTATTCCTTTGTTACACAGGACACTACTTTGTTGCACTTTGCTGTTGATCATCCTTTACCTGCTACGCCTGTTCCAGCTGGAGAAATTGGGAAGATAGGAAAGACACTAGTAAAGCATGCAGTGGAAGAAACAAAGTGGCATTTGCAAAGCCAGATGCTAAGACCATTCAAGATAAAACCTAAGTATGTTCTTCTTTTGGGTGAAACAGAAAAGAACAGATCATAAAGATGCAGTGCTACTCCATGAGCCCAAACTGGCAGCAATTACTCCACCAGTCAGTCCCCGTCAAACTGTTATAATCTCATGACCCAGCTATGAACTGTTCCCTTAAAAAGCAATTCCCCTGTGCATTGAGTTTCTGAGTATCCAAGAGTCAGATGCAAACAGAAGACCTGCAACACATATTTCAGGTGCTATTGAAATGCAAATACATATAAGGTATAGTCTTTCTACTTCTCCTGAGACACGTATTTCAAGTAGTTTCATTTGCAATGCAAATTTATTATGGGCAAATATTGTGTTCTAAAGTTAGAAAGCAGTAACTTACTCTTAAAGGTCTATAGACTATCCTGATTTTTGCCCTTCAAGAATCAGGAAGACTTTAGACCTCTGTGGTTGCATAGATAGGATTGCAAAAATGCCCTGCAGTACAAGCTCCTACGCTTCCGCCTGAGCTGTTTTAAATGTCCAAAAAGATGTAGCCTCTGGCTCTCCATCATTTCCTCTGGGAGACAAGTTCTATTATGTCATAGCTTTTCTCCCTGTTCTGTAATACATAGCCCCTACTGATACTTAATGATACAAACCACAACAGATGGCTGGCAGAGCACTGTGGTAAATTAATAGCAACTCTTTTAGGCATTCAGAAGCTTGGAAAATCTTGGAAGAATCCTCCAGTATGGATTGTAACTAACATAAAAGGAAGCCACAGAGATAACACTAGAGATATTTTTGTCCCACTTGAAATGTAGGACCTGTCACTGTTACCAAAAAACTAAGAAAGATTTTATTAATAAACTGAAAGAGATTCAAGTAAAAACCCTCCCTATACATGAACTTTTGGCCTGCTTTCACAAAAAACCTCCCACAACTCACAATATTTTGTACACACTCCTCTTTCACGGAAAGGCAAAGCAGCAGGTGATGGTATTTCATGGTGTCACATGTCCTGTCTGCAAATTCCTGAGGGAACCTCCCAGTTTGGCATTCCAAAAGGGAACACCAGCTCAGTGTCCGTTGCCGACTAGCTGACTGCAGATTTGGCAGGTTCCAGGTGCAGGTGTGGAGCTGGATACTTGAGTAAAGAGGTATATCACTCAATCTGACCTCGAGACAAAAGCTTCCAACACATTTGCTCTAAAAAGATGAAGTTCAATGTCTCTGAAATCCTTCTTTTGAACTCTGACACTAACCTCTGAAAGGTATTTAAGTGTTCCACTCCCACTGACTTCAACAGCATTTGGTACCTAAATACCTCTCAGTAGCTGTCTGACAAGAAAAAGAGCTACTTGCTTGAATAACTTAAAACCTGATCCCAAGTGCCATTTATGCCTCTTTGTCCTCCCAGTCATTCCAAAATCCAGGTATTTCACTTTCTTTAGATCAGAGCTATCAAAAATCAAGTACAGCTTTTGAAAACCCTTCTCCTTTTGCTCCTCACGTTCTGCTGGCTGTGGAAAAGGACAGTGATGTATGACGTGCTTTGGCTGACGATGCTCCAGCCCGCGCGGCTGCGGCGCTGCACAGCTCTGCCAACAACCCGCCGCTGCCGCCCCGGCTCAACCCGTTTGATGAAATGCTACTGTATTTTCTTACATGGAAAACAAACAATGCCCTGAGCTGTGCCCTGATCCCCAGCAGTGATGCTGGGGAAACTCATAATGCCAAAGCTCAACCTACAGGAGCTTGAGGCTGAGTTTTTGTCATAACTTGCATAGTATAACAGGGTCTGGAGAGCTGCTGATGTCTGGGCAAGAGTGTATTAAATACACTTTTATAGCTTAAGGGCCAGGGGACAATGACTTCTGTGAGATTTTAATGAATAGACATTAAGGCTCAGACTATAAATAAGTCAGTTGGAGGGCTGGTACATAGACACACTCGTGTAACATTCCTGTTCATTTTATTTCCTGCAATTATGGCCTCTGAGTGAATTGACAGCTCCCAGTTATGGGAGCTGTTATTGGTCAAGCACCCTCTTCAAGGTGGCAGCTCTCCTCCACGCAGGCTCACCATGCAGAAAAGAATGGGCTAAACTGAAGCACACAGAAGTTTAAAAAAATAAACACTTTGATATTTCAGTACTTTCAAAACTTCACAGGGTTTATAAAAGGGAATATGAAATGCTTGTCTATATTTAGGTCACTTACGTAGGGCTACATCTACTTTGTAAATCTATCACCTCTCTTTTTTTCCCCTAATACTCTCCATTCAAGCCAGGTGCCTTTCATTTTTCCTTTATAAACTTAAAAGCACTGGTTTGGTGTCTGGCATAGTCTTCTGGCACTTCATCCTACCTTAAACATTTGGTAGGTGAAGTTGGAAGGATTTCCAGGTAAAAAGTGAGAAGGTTCCTTTCTATAAAAACCACCTTTAAAATTAAAAATTTTAGAAAAGTAGCAAAACTTGTTACATAAGAGTTAGATGCGAGGTCCACACCAGAGGCTGGAGGACCACTGGGTCTGAGCCTTGTCCTTGAAATCTTTTCTTTCCTAAGTTACCAGCTGGGCTGGAAGAATGTTCCAGAGATGAGTGGGTAAAGCTGGTGTTATACTTTGATAGAGTTTTCCTCTTTTTTAGCATTTGCTGAAACAGAAAATCTAGGTCATGTAGGAATATCCAAATCAAATAGCAAACTGCTTTGGCAAGGGAATCCAGAAATGACCACGCCAGGGAAAAAAAAAAAGTGCAATTTGTCAGTTGGTATTATGACTTTTCTTGTTCCTGGGGACACCAAAGTGTGGACAAAACAGGAAAGGAAAGATTTGAAAAAGTAATAGATCAGTGAATACATAGAACTTAAATATTGAGTACATTACAGTGCTTTTCCAAAATATGCCTGAATTTTTATGTGTTCAGCTTTGAGATCTATTTTATGTAGTTGAATTAAACAGGAATTTTGCCAGTGATGTCCGATCAACTAGGACTTGACCATAGCTTTGTCACACATTATTGAAGTCCATGTTTCTAAAGCATGGTTCTTTATGCATTTCAACATCCATGTAGCCTAGAGGAGTTTCCTTGTACTGTCACTGTATTTCTTTTTGCCACTCACTTCTAACACTTACCTGTTTATCTAAAATTTTTTGGAGAACATGTACTAAGTATCTCTGAATTTTCCTAGAGCTCTGACTGACGAATCTTAAGAGAAGTCTAAAACCAGTCAGGACTCCGTGAAAGTAACACACCAGCTGGGAAGTTTCTTTGTGGCTTATTTGGCTATTGCCAAATGTAGGTGCAGTACTGCAAAATATTTAGTCTCTTTCATTTTTATGTTCTCAGTAAAACTAATACATGTCAGCACCCTTAATCTAAAAATAAAACTCATTCACGCAAAAATACTCTTCACTGTTATCATGACATAAAATGCCCTTGCCTCCAGAAACTCTGAACTGCTGACGAATGTAGTGGTGTAGTTTTAAAGCTAGATTGAAAAGAGTGAACAGAAGCAAGTAATTAGCTTTACATTAGCTTTAGCAAGCAGAGTGCCATGTTGGTTGGAGACAAGCAAAATGAAGAAAAGGGAAGTCATCCTCCCAGAGAGTCTCCCCGCAAATCCAGCACTGGAATACAAGTTCATGGACATCACCCAGACTGATGCCCTGCCCAGGTCAAGCAAGCCTCAGGGTGTTAAATGGTACCTCACCTGCCTGCTAACACAACAAACATCAGTCTGTGCTTCCTGTGAGTATTCTCTGAAAACATACACTGACTATTCACGATCCCAAGTTAACAATGGGGTTAACTCCCCTTGTTCCTGCTGATTTCAGTAGAACCCTTCAGAAGACAGGGTTGGCATGCTGCACAGCAGGGTTTTCTTTAAGAAGATGAAACAATAATGCTAAAAGTACAGAGTAATGTTCATTTTTTCTATTTTAAATAAGAAAGTGAACTGTGTCAAGCTAGGATATCAGTGAATAAAAGTACCTTTTTTCAGTAACACGCAAAAATCACTCAGGAAAATGAAAAATATTCCAGAACTCCAAAAATCCAGAAGATTATTCTGGTCAGAGAGATTGTGAGCTGAGAGAGCCTCACTGGAGCAAATTCAGCATTGGCACCTGAAGCTAAATTTAACAGAAACACAACCTCTCTGTGGGGTAGGTAGGGCTAGCCTTAGTTTCTTGAATGGTGTCTTTGATGCTACTAATTGTGTGCTATATTTTAGAATTCAAAATGGTGGCCAGTTGGCTCTTTGATGAGGTATTATTCATAAGCAAATGAGGAGGTTATTGTGAGGACATGCTACATGTGGCTGAGGTTAAACACACCAAAACAACTGTTCTGGTTTCTAATTTGAGCAACACAGCAATTACCTCTCTCTGACCTACCTGGAAACCAAACAGAAGAGTTCATCCCCTTCTTTTATTGACCAGACAAGTTTAGTCACACGTTTTACTTATCCTATCATCACCACATAATTGCTTACAAATCTTCAAAATTAGCCTGATGCTCTGACAGACTTAATATGGAAATGGTAACAAAAATATGTTTTAGAGTTGCTGTCTTCATCCAAACTAAACAAAACATAACCTCACTTTAGGGTCTTCATATTCCTTCATATTCTCTTCATATTAATGCAAAATTGCCTTTCAAATCATATTTTTACTCAATTGACTGCTATATTGTTTGAGTGCAGGATAAGCAGGAACAATCCAGGAGGCAGGTGATCCTACGCTCAGAACCTGATCTAGGGGTTTGTAACTATATGCTGCAGATAGGCAGGATGCCAAAGAAACTACAGGCTGTAAAATTCACTTATTCCAGAGGCCTGAAAAATCATATTTTCTAATGAAAGGCAAGACTGTGAAAACTAGGGGCTGGTATGGAGGGCAAAGAGCACAGAAATCAAAGAACCAAAGCATACCATTGGGTGGGAAGATCACAACAACCTCTACCTGTTCACTAGGTCTTGCTCATTCATTTAGTGGTATTTGGGTCAGTGAACCCCTACTACCTCTGGTCTTTGCTCCTGCTGTTATGATAAATATTGAGCCCATTACTGCGAATGGTTTTGTGAATGACAGACATATGATGACAACGCATTCACAAAAACCTATACTTGTTTTGGAGAATGCATTGCCCATGGGCATTTGCATAGGTTTTGGCCCACTTTACAGCACGTGCTGCTAAATGCAGAAAAGGTGTCGGTTTAGGGCAGTTTCTAACATACACATTACTTGTCTACTCCTGAATTAAACAACGCTGATGTCAAGGTATGCAACTCAGGTGTCCCAAGCCTGGAGCTTCAAAAGGACTCATAGATACTGAAGAACCCCTTCTTGAGATACCCTTCCTTCAGAAAGCAGGCTGACATTGCTTCGAGCATTCCTACTCACTATTCATTTCAAATTCTAACCCTTCTACAAGCAACATCACTCCAGAAAGAAAACAGCAGACTGACCTGATATACCACAAGGGCTCCATGATACTGGCACTGGAACAAATGTGACCCCTTCAAGATGCAGTTATCAGCTTGCTGGGGCCCACCTGAGCAAACAGAGCTTGCTCTTCTGCAACCTGCCCAGGCTTGCCCAGTGGGGATGTGTGCCAGAGGCTTTCTGCTGAGCGCTAGTGGAGGCTGAAATTTGTGGAGTGCCACAAAGAGGTGGCACTTTCTATGCAAAGAAGAGATCTCAACATAGCCTGTGAGGTGGTGCTCAGATCCCCGTCCCTCCTGCACACTTCTTCTTTCAGCGGCCTTAAGAAACTTGGCCCTTTAGACTTGTTTGGAAATACAAGACATAATGCACAGGAATGACATTTATTGCCTATTTCTGACCTGACATACTTTCTGCCATTGTATGACATTGTATGCCATTCCAGCCTAACTATACCTGTATTAAAACCCTATCCACCCCAGAGTTCACACACTGTATGTGTGTGACTATTGTCAAAAGGTCTTCCCATAAAATGCACTCACTGCAGCATGCCACACTGGCAAAAACACTGAACTGTGTTACCATGTGACCAGCTGTTGATGTGCATACTTGGTTTTCCTGTCATTAAGTGAATTTAAGCATTCTGGGCACAGCATTAATATTCTGGCAATTTTCTTATACTTTGGCTTTCCCAAGGACAAAGGCAGAAGAGCACAGAAACTGTTTCAAGGGCAGAGTCACTTTATATTAAGTTCTACAGGTTCAGTTGGCATTAACACAACCGGTAAAACAGGAAACCTTTTCATACCAGTATTTCAATATATGCTTTTCTTTTTTGTAATGTTATTTTCATCCTGAGTCAGACAAAAATTTACTGCAATTCTGAAATGCTAAAAATGTTTCCAGAGGATGTGATTAAACAGAAAAAAAAACAAAAACGAACTGAAAGTAAAATCCACACAAAGATAAATAATACAGCATTCCTCATGGTGGACTTGGCAGTGCTGGGTTAATAATTGGACTTGATGATCTTAAAGGTCTTTCCAACCTAAATGATCTTTTGATTCTATGAAGCAAAAGCCCTGTTTACCCAGACATGCAGAACTGAAGCTTTACAAACTAAGGGAATGTCTGCATCTTTTAAGGCCTGTCTTATAAACATCCTTGTCTAATACTGTCAACACACAAACCAGACTCTAATTTTTAAATTAATTTCTCAGCATTTGTGAGATGCTAAGCTAAAGAGGAAAAATACAGAAGCTGTATGTGGCCAAATACACAGATTTTATATATTCATGTTTTCTTTTGCTATGTTGACGACCTCAGTCCTTCACTCCCAGTAACCACAAGAGAAATGCACCTGTAGCAACTCAGAGCCTGAAAATCAAGCCTTTAAAAATCAACTTCAATTAGTGTGCATCCATGTCACCTGATGTACCTCAGAGGTGAAAAAAGTGGATATGAAAGTGTGTTTGTTTTCCTTTGCCATGCCTTGCAATACGAAATTTCATTCAATATTTATCTAAGGATTTCAGTAGTAAGTAGAGAGTTTGTGGCAGTTCAGTGAATGTTTTCACAGCGTTGTTGTTACTGCAGTTGTAAAGTTTCACTTATGATTGAATGTTCAGGGCTGGTAAAATGCTGTGTCTCTTTACTGCTCACAGATGTGTCAGAAAAAAATTTACTAAATGCCTGTTTTTTATTACTGCTTTGCTGGTCCTTTTTCTGTGGACATTCCAAAATGCAAGTTAAATCCGATGGTGAATGTATCTTCCAGATATTCACATTAAAGGACGTAATTCATGTAACATAAAACATACTACCATAACAAAGCTATAAGATTTAAAAACAGATTTTTTGGAAGCGAGATCTAATTTCATCCCTCACAAATGTTCTCAATTCAATTATTGAAATAAATATATACGTGTATATATATGCTTTTTATATATTTACTTTATAAAAATATATGCAGATAAATGCAGCTATCTGCAAAAGGTACCCACAGGTTCTGCCAGTTGGATGCAGATGTAGCTCCCTGACTCTGAAGGAGCGTGTTACAAATTTTACATAGACATTGAAGTCTACTTTGGCATTTTGTTAATTTATTTAATCTGAATCGTTTACATAGTAACTCCTGATATTTCTTGGTATCACAGCTGAACCTCAGAATGTATCGTACATCCAGCGTAAACAGTCCTTTGGTTGTACAAAACTGCCAGGAATTCTCTGCAAGTCAAAGGTCAAACACACACTGACTGTTCAAGGTCCTATTTTTATAAACATTAGCGACCAGTGAATACTGTGAATTTTTTGTCCTCTTTTAGGCTGGCAACACACCTTTTTAGATAGTAAGTTTTAGAAGGATGTCAGCAGCCTGCCATCCCCTCCTGAATGATATTCCACCAGTGACACAGGGCTATCACATTGGTTCACATGTGTTGGGTATTTTAATCCCATTACAACTTCTGCGGGGAACTGCACAGAACAGATACAATTGGACATTCTTTTCTGTAAACAGATTAGGCAGGAAAGAAAAAAAAAATTTTTGATAATTGCAGAACAAAAACTCACTGGCATCTTGCAAGACCAATTAATTTAATGTACCATACTCACCTATCCCACATATACTGGTAGAAAAATGATTTAAACAGACAATACAACTCTATGGGCTCTTAATCTTTTATGTAATTGAGATGATGTAACTTTGCACAAAAAATTGCAATATGTTTCATCTAATTAAGTGCAGTTAAAACTGAAACTAAAAAATGCCAATACCTCCATTCAGACTAGAAAGCATGTTACATGTACCACAGAGCAATGCTACAACCAACATCTTGATTTTATAACTTTACTCTTCCTTTGTGAACATGCAATCAGTTATTTAAGTTACCAAAATGGATTTTTCCTGTGATATATGACTAATAAACACTGACGCTCAAGCACCTGCAAAAGAAACATTGCTGCTTTGTAGTCTCTGCCATGAACATTTCACCTTCTATCATCTGAAATGATCTCAAATTCTTCTCATCAAAGTATATGTAACTGAGGCAAGGAGCCTACTTTAGTACATCAAACACATGTAACATCCACTCTATTTAATCTTCCTGCATTTTCCCTCTGAAAAGGATGCTGTCATGCATGAATATACTGTTCCTTTACGCAGCTTCTGCCACGAAGCCAACCTTGTCTTCCACTCAAGCTTTTGCCTTTGTTGTGGTTCATTGTCTTTTAAAATTATCTTTTCAGCTGCATTGGAATTAGTCGTCATCTATCATGCCACTAACCCAAATAATAGATTTAATGAAAACAAAGTCTAATTTTATAGATTCTGTAAGATGGAAACAAATCTCTTTTATGCCCATGCTGTTGCTAATCATCTAAACATCTACTGAGATGCCAGAGGGAGAGAGAAGTACCATCTCCTTCCAGCTCTAAAGAAGATGATCTATGCTGGGATTATGGTAAGAAAGTAATGCTAACTATACTGAGGTAAATGCCATTTGTGTAGTGATAGAATAAGACAGAGTTGTCTTATCATATGGAGTCTCCTTGCTGGAGTACCTGCTTTTGCTCAGAATGCACTGATGGTCCTGCAACAAAACCCCTAGTGAAATACATCAACTGTTACGAGGTGAGATCCACCATATACAAAAAAAATGCTGCAGCAGTTCAGTATTAACTAGTTTTGACACAAATTACATGTGGCATGCACCATCTGGCTTCCTTAAAAAAAAAAAAAAAAGCAGACAAGGCAAGGAATAGGCAGGGAGACTCCACTGCCTTTAATGACTGAGTGGGATCAGAGAAAAGCAAGCTTGAGCAGCAGAGATTTGCTGCAGGTAATGGTATCATGGTATAAAAAATGGCAGCTGTCAGAGAGATCCTGAACTTATTTCAAAAGGCGCAGAAATAGAAGGACCTTTGCTAATTAAATATTCTATAAAGCAAAGAAAAAGTACAGGACAAACAATAAATCACACAGCTCCTTAGAAGTCATTGCGCTTTGAAAAGAAAAACCACCAAAAAACCCCAGTGATTTTTATGTAAGAAAAAATATTTCAAAGTGAGTATTCTGTGCAAAGCCATATGCAGAAAGTGTTTCTGTGTCATGTAAACTTCATAGAGTTCTTTGGTTCTTTGCTCTGTGCCTCTGGGACCCAGTCTGGCACCGTTTGACCTCCAAGGAGCTTTAATGAAAAGCACATCAAGCCCAAGTGAGGGACTTTTTGATGTTAGTACTGCACATCACTAAAGAAACCAATACTTTTCAAGTGGTGTTGCACCTCCTCTGGTAAAAGCACATGTACTCAAGACAGTGTAAGAGTCTGAAAAGGAGTCCACTCTCAACAATTCTCATGGGAAAAGAGACTATCATTGCGTTTATCTGGCAGGCAAAGTACATGTCAGTCCAAAATACAAAGTGCCACAGTATTGTATGTGAATACAAATTTTTTTTTGAATGAATAAAATAGACACTGTCAAAATACTGTTTCTGGAATTGGCAAGACATTACACAACGTCCACCTGGAGCAGCAGAGGTGTCCCACAGCAAAAGCAGTTCAGATGGTCAACTTCCCCCATCATCCCAGATGGACCATGCCCATTAGCTGAAATATATTTCCCTTAAAATATATTTGCCTTATATTTGAAATATATTTGCCTGAACAACCAGCCCTACAGCACACAAATCTCGAAGCGCAGAACTGCACAGGGTCATCATCCACTAGGGAACCTGATGGGATGGGAGAATGAAGACGTGTGTTCCTAGTTGCAGTTAGACAATGCAGCAGCTCACCTGCACACGCCAGCGCAAATTTAGCTGACCTCTGCAGACATTCTAAATGGCACTTAAACAGCAGGCAGAGTTGCCTGGTAATCAGAATTTTAGACTGATTCCTCAAATGAAATTTAAGTGCCTCAACCAAAATGTACTTTTACAAATAATAAATACATATTGCACAACAGGTTTTTACAATTTTTAGTTTTTCTGATAGGAAAAGTACCTTACTAAAACTTTCTTGCAAAAAAATTCTCAAATAGCTTTGGAAAAACCCCGTAAAAATATTTTAAATTATGAAAAATGTAATGAGATTTCTCCCAAGCACAATTACATAGACATTTAAAATCAGTGATCAGTTCCCCTCAGAGCTGAATACAGGCCCCTGAAATTTACTGACTTTATAGGTGCTACTGTCCCAAAGTGTAACAATGCCTAACTTGCTACTTGTGATCTTACTTCTGATCTCAGAAGCAAGGTCATGATCCTACAACCTTAAAGTTAATTGCCAGTTTTTCTACACACTTTGATGTGAACTGAAGTAGGGCTCAAAGAGACCATGGATATACTTAAGCTCCTTTAAATCAAAGTGACTGCGGGAAGGGGAAGACATCAGAAGCAGTGCCCTTGGAACCACCCTGTAAAAATGGAAATTCTCCCTTCCTGAAGCAACTCCCATCCTCTGCATATCTGGAGACTTTGTCAGTAGTTAGTAAATTATCCATACTTTTTCTCCCATCTCTCTCTTTCAACATTAAGACAGCTGTAAAAGACTGGAGGTTGCACTATGAAAATGTACATGTAATAATATTCAATGAAAAATGCTCAGCATCATAGCTCCTCCTCAGATGTATTTAAGAAAACTATTTTTGATGGACAAGTAATTACTATAATTAGAAAAAATCCCAACATATTATCCACAGAACAGATGGGAGAAATGCCAGATTATGTACAAGCATACAGATGAGTGCTTTCACTGAAAAACAATGGAAAGAGATGTCATGTTTGGCTTAGGAAGAAGTGACAGCTATTGATATAATCACATTAAATGCAGATTTTCCCATTTCATATCTGGAATTATTATTGTTTTGAATTTTTAGACTTTCAAGGCTTTGTGGGTTGTATCTTTTCAAAGAACCTGCTGAAGGAAATTCATATCTTCATAGGTTTTTTTTTCCCCATAGTTTCTGTAAACTTACACTGATTGCACATAACCAAACAACTTAATTCTACAACAGTTCCATGAATTTGATGCACCTAGGTTGGGACAATCCCAAGCACAAATATGACTGGGCAGAGAATGGATCAAGACTAGATCTGGAGAAAAAGACTTGGGGGTGTTTGCGGATGAAAAGCTCGATATAACCCATCAGCGCACACTTGCAGCCCAGAAAGACAATTGTATCCTGGGCTGCATCAAAACAATTGTGGTCAGCAGGTCAAGGGAGGGGATTCTGCTCCTCTACTCTGCTCTGGACAGACACCACCTGGAGTGCTGCATCCAGCTCTGCGGCCCCCAACAAAACGAAAGATGTGGATCTGTTGGAGTGAGTCCAGAGAAGGGCCGCTAAGTTGATCAGAGGGCCGGAGCACCTCCTCTATGAAAACAGCTTAGAGAGTTGGGGTTGTTCAGCCTGGAGAAGAGAAGGCTTTGGGAAGACCTTACAGCACCTTCCAGTACCTAAAGGAGGCTACAAGAAAGCTGGAGAGGGACTTTTTACAAGGGCACGTAGTAACAGAACAAGGGGAAATGGCTTTAAGCTGAAGAAGGGGCTGTGAGTAACCTGGTCTAATGGAAGCAGGGGTGGAGTTAGGTGATCTTTAAGGTTCATTCCAACCCCAATCATTCTATGATACAGTTGTTGTGACTGATGGGTGCACCACGACCCAGGTGTCTCTTTAAGCAAACGGTATTTAATTCAGAGACCAGTGGGCAGCAAGGGTGAACTGAGACAAGAAACCAGGAACAAAAATACCAAATTCCCCAAATGGGCATATTCTGGAGAATATGAAACCTTGGTTGGTTACATGTCAGTTCAGCTCACTGAATGGTCAGAGTATGGAAACCACTATTTAGACTTTCAGCCTCTCTCTTTCAGTTTTATCTACATCATCAGCTACACTGACAGTTGAAAAAGAAGGTTATCAGCCATCACCTGAAAGCTGTTGAGCCACCTGCAAAGAACTTTCTGGTTTAAAATAAAGTAAGCAATAAGCAGAAGGAAGGAAATATCCCATCCCTCCTACATAGATAAGGATTTGAGGCCCCCATATGATAAAGACTGGATCTGCAAGTAGACTTAGGCCTTGCCAAAGCCAGTGTCAGAACCACCAACCTTTGCATACATAGCCTGTGATTTGAGTTTGGTATTCAGACAGGTGACTCAGGCTGAGGATGCTACACCCCATGTTTTGAGCTGTTTTAACCAGCCAAATGTAGCACTGCTGAAAGGATTGCCTGTCACATCCCACCCCCCTGCAGCCATAGCCATCTAGCAGGCTGCTGGGAAACATCCATCTAATTCCTTTCTAAGCAGACTTCATGGTTATTTTCACTATGAAGGATCTGGTCCTATGACCAAGATGTGACAAGACTTTTCATTGCACAAAATAAGAGAAAAATTACACGTGGACCTACCTTGCAGACATCTCAAAAGCACTTCCAGCTTTAATGAAAGCTGTTTCCACTAATCTGTACTGCCAGGTGAGATTTATCAGCAACTTTCTAAATCCTATACAACAGTGCTGATTGGTGAAAAGGAATAACAGACTGGAAGGAAATCTCATGATTTCTCCTGCATAAATGAGTGGGACAGATGGGACTGCTGCATTTCAGCAGCCAACACCGTGAGACGTAGCCTACTGGCACACAAAGTGAGCTTCTGAAGTTGTTTAGCCCCAATTTCATTAAAATGATCTGATGGTTGGGAATCTGATGTTTTTGTCCTGGCAAATTGTCCAGTCCTTATCACTGGAGATAAGGAAGTTAAACATTTCTAGACATACATGGATTTTAGGGCATGTGGTTAGGGTCCTCTGCTTTCACAGACTAAGCAGGATTTAGATATACCAAGACAAAAGGCCACAGCAGTTGTGATTCTACTCTTCTTGTAAAACCTGAAAGATTTTTAAAAACAGTACACTCACAGTTGTTTATAAAGTTTGGAAAAAAAACCCCAAAACCTAACTACAAATAGGACCTCTGTTCAACAAGCTGCTTAAGCAGAATATAAATCTGAAGCAATAGTACTTCCAACTGAAGGGGACAGTAGTCATTTATACTTACTCATGGCACATACCTAAGAACCCTGATGAATTAAAGCCAAGCATGCAACATTAAATTTGGGAATAGTCGTTTTCAAACAAGATGTTTTTACAATGAAATGCACTGCAGCTTAAACTAGCACTTCCAGAGAGAGCAACCTGCTACGGTGAAGGTCAGCAGAGCCCAGAGGGTTAAAGCAGTGGAAAAAAACCAGTGTGTAATTGTTCACTTGCAGTTCAGGCAGACTTGCAAGCAAAAGCCAAGCAACCCTGCATTATCCTAATGCCCAATCTCTACCTCTGTTTTGTCATGCATGTGTATTTTTTTTTCATGTTTTGGAGAAGTACGTAAAGAAGAACATCTCATCTTTCCCTCAGATTAAGAGTTAAATATAGCTACTGCTGTTCGGTTCCTGGTGCTTTTCAGAGTCAGCTCTAGAAACTTACTGCCTTTTTCTTGACCCTACTTCTAGTTATATTGAGATTAATGAGACACTCAGGAAGGTAGAGTGAAAACAATCTTGAAAACAGGTGGCTGATTCTTAAGTGTCAGTGTATTGCAATATAATTCCAGAGGGCCGTAATCAGTGGCACAAGGTCTAGTTGGAGGCCTGTCACTAGTGGTGCCCCCCAAGGTTCAATACTGGGCCAAGCATTGTTTAACTTACTCATCAAAGACTTGGGTGAAGGGGCAGATGCCTCCTCAGCAATTTCACTGATGACATAAAGCTGGGAGGAATGGCCAATACCCCAGAGGGCTGTGCAGCCCTTCAGAAGGACCTCAGCAAGTTGGAGACTCTAATTTTTGTGCTTTCCTGGAATTATATCCCTGTTTACCCAGTGCAGCAAATTGCTTGTTCACCAATAAATAGTATCACCTCACCAATGCTGGGGCTTTTGGCAGAAGAAATTATTACAAGCTTTAGAAGACCAACAAGAAAACTTACTTTCCACACTCATAAAATCAAATCCTTAAGAGGGCATTGCTTTTCCTCGTTCAGTTAGCATTTGACATGTACTTAATTGTAAAAGGCTATATAATCATCATCAAAATGTATATTAAAAATTGTAAAATGGGTCAGATGTTCACTTAGGTAATAATAAGAGTTGTAACTAATACATTAGGAGTTGTATAGCCTACCCCATGCTTCCTGTGAGATGATAAGTCTTTAGTAATTCTGACAAAGTACAACCTTTTGGCCTGATTTCTTTAATGTTGAATATCTGCATCAAATTTCTTTTGAAAACTCAGACAAATTAGTTGCCTTTTCTAAGAGCAATATCAAGGAAAAATGAATTTATGTAAAAAAAAAATAAAGGGAAAATACTTCTTAGGAAAACTCTCGCCCTCATCTGAAGCAGAAAACTTAATTCTAATAATACAAGATTTTGGACAAAGGATGTTATTTCTTGCTAATCATGTGAAACTCACAGTACTACTGTCTGGAAAATGACAAGTTTTACCTTCCCAGTACAGAGATGCTAGCAGCAAATATCCCTTAGCAGTCATTTAGCCCATGCTCCCAAGCAGCAAAAACCCAGGACTTCCACTTTGTCTGATGTTCAGGTCTGGTGGTGGTTATGCCAAGACTGAGATCAACACAGGTGAGCGCAGGAGACTTTTCCAGCACTGCCAATTAATCCTGTCTGAGCCAAGATAACATAGAAAAAAACCCTCCCATTCAAACGCAAACAGGAGAAAAAAAAACACATGTAAGGATAGAGTGGGAAGCACCTGGAAAAAACTTTTGGCTGAGGTGAGCTTGGGAACCGCGGGTAAATGAGATGATACACATGAGTAAAGACTGGAGAGAGGAAAGGAAATCAGCTTCCAGGATTCCAGGTTTCAGACAAAAAACTCTGGGAAAAAAATCACTGAAGAATACAGACATGAAATCTGCAGAAAATTTTACGTTAGTTTTGCTTTCTTTTTTTTTCTTTGTTTGTTTTTCTGGTTTTCTCTACCCTATTTAAGGATATAGCCATACTATCTTGCAAATGTATCAATTCTGTAACTGAGATAGTCCAGTTCTTAACACAACCTTTATTGCAGACATTTTCCCAATCCTCTATGTTCCTACAGTTTACATCTGCTCCTGCTGTATTCCAAGTGAGGTACATCATGAATCTATTTAAGAACGTTACTGTATTCTCTTTACTGAAGCTGTGAAGCTGCATTTCATGCATTTGTAACCAAGAGTACTTCCACAACATGAAAGAACTCAGAATTTTTCCAAATGCTAGTGTCAAGCAAGTTATTCAAAATAACCCCTTATCCAAACAGAAAGGCAGAATGTCTATTCAAGGACTTTCCTTATCCAACAAAACAATTTTATTAGTCACTCATAGACTATAAGAATTTCTTTAGGAAAAACAGAGAACCCCAAATCTAGGCATGTCTAAATATTAGCTGCGAAATTAAGAAAGAAATGTTTTTTCAATGGGTGGTATTAAATTATTTTCTTAAAAAATTATTTTCTTAAAAAATGTATTGAAATATTGGACAACATCATAGTAGAGAGGGACATAATAGAAGAAAAGGTCATACTTGTGGTGCCTGTGGGACTTGCATCCAAAGGAAGAATTTGGAGCTAAACATGGTACAGTCTGGCTATAGTCTGGCTATTCCCACACATCTCTGTCAAAAGCAGGAACGCCTCACCAATGCTTTCCGTCCCACTTGTGATCACGTGCATTTATCCCTCCTCTTGGTCATCATTTATCATTAACTTTGTTATTCTGCACCATGTACTTACAAGATGCAATAAAATACCAACATAGGAACAAAAAAAATGGTTTATGTTGACTTCTTTGTATTTATGCATTCACAAACTGGAATAAGGAGTAAGAGCCTGAACTACGCAATTGTTCCAGATCTCAACTGGACCTGAGCAGATAGTCCACACGCTGCTTTGAGAAATTGTTACAATACAGTATGTAGCTCAATATTGGCAAAACATCTATGACTCAGGGGCTAGGATTACATGATATTACTGCCTCAGAACAGTCAAAACTGTAGCTTGTTCTAGACAAACCAAAGAGTGGGGGACCTACCAAAACTAGAAGAAAAAAAAAAAGCAACCTCAAAATCCTTCAGATAGAGGTTGAAGATACAAATCTCATGAGTTCCACATTTGTGTAGCTTTTGTCTGGATTTTTTTTCCCAATAAGAGAACAAGAATAAGAAACAGATAAAGCACAAACTACATGCAAGTCAAGGCAGGGCAGAGCTCCTTTAATTCTAGGGGGACAGATGGAAAGGTAGAAAGAGGGCATCAAGAATTATATTACAGGATACCAATATTTTAATGCAAATTCTGATATATGCAGATGAAAGGCTTTTTTTCCCCTTCAATTTGGAAAAATCTTATCTTTTAAACATAGCAGAAACTCTGTTCTGATGACAAATTATATTTTTAGTTGTATTATAATTATTGCATATGTGAATTCAGAGCTGCTTCTCTGATAACGTTTTATATGCTTGATTAAGACAAATTGTATTCACAGAACCCAAATTACTTACCTCCTTCCCTCCCAGGTAATTCCTCCTAGCAAGGCACTTGCAACACAGGATCAATATAATTAATTTCATTCATTTCCCTCGGCTGTTCTGATTAGAACAGTTTTGTAATTTGTATAGACACTAAATTTGCAATCAGAGACATAGGTAGACACATTATCGCTGAACAAACATCACTTAAGTGGAAAAAACCCCAGGACGAATACTAGAATTGGCTCAGAATTCTCTGCTACAACTATGTATATTAAGAGAGTGTGCGTGTGTGTGTATATCTAAGAAACTGCTGACACAGCACTGTGGAAAGCACTTACAGAGAGCTTTCTGCTGTTGCCAACAATGTCATCATAAATCAGAAGGATTCTCAGGAGCAACTCTGTGGTTAACCTGCGAGAGGATACTAAACAACAGCCCATTGTTGCCAGAAAAGGACTATTTGACACCTCTTGGCATCACCTCACACACTTAGTGAACCAGACTTTATACCTATTTCTTGCTTAGCTGAAGGAGAGAGCAAAAATAATTAGCACTGCATAAAAATCAAAACAAAACAGGCACCAGTCAATATCAGGAAAATCCAATACTCTCTCCTCTATTCTGAGCACTTCTCCAGCCCATTTGTTTAAAGACAAATATTTGAACAGCTTTGTATCAGATGTACCTTTAGAAAACCAGAAATTGAGAGGAAAAAGAGCACAAGAAATGCTTACCTCTGGAAAAGTTTCACTGCAAGACCTACCATCTAGGGATATCCCTGCAAAAATCCAGCTCACAATGGACCCACTTGTAATATGAGCAAAAGTAGGAGATTGCCAGGACCTCACAAAGACACCTGGCAATTGCCATTCATCTCTGCACATTGCAGCAGCCTTGGGTTCACCACACTTTCTCTGCAGAAGCTGTCTTGAGGATAAAGACTTTCTCAGCTGCCTGGAAAGGGATGTCAGTGCTAAGGTTCAACATGTCTAAGATTACATGAAATAAGTTCAGGCCTTAGCCTCATGGTTTTACCAAAATGAACGTCCCACAAATACTCCAAAAATACTGGGGCTTTCATAAGTTTTCTAAATAAACCATCATTGATTTGGTGATGTGTTCTGAGGAGAGATGTAAGGTGCTCAGGTACAGTGAAACATCAACTTTTCTAATGTTTTAAAGATACATACTGAAAACAGAAAAGTTTAGACAACTGTGCTGGTGGAGTTAACTTGATGATATTCAAGGATGAACTTACACATATAGAGACAATTTGCAAACTTCCCCAAACCATGAGGGAAGATGGTCAAAATTAGACTCCTAACATTTTCTTTTCTTCATGATTGAATTTATTCTGTAAATTACTGCAAAAAAAAAAAAATAGCATGCAACTGGAAAGGCTACAGTGCACCAATAGACAAATGAGCAAACCAAACAGGAGACGCATTTCCTCACTAATTTGACAAAATCAGGAAAACCAGATTATAAAAACACAAGTCTTCACTACTGCATCTCTCACAATGCTGTCAAGTCTGCTATTACTTGAACACAATGTTTCTAAGAGCTTGTTTCTTTTCTTCCTCTCTTTTTTTTGTGCCTGAAACAAACCTTCTGTATCCTGGAGTAACGTATGAATATGATTTACTAATTGTAGAGTGACATCTTCAGTTTCAGGGAGATAGGAGCAAGGTGAATCCTCTATTTGCAGGAATAACTGTTTAAAATCCTTAATCCTCAGACTCAAGGTGCATTGGTGAATTTGGTCCCAGAACACAGTGCACCAAGATATTTTGCAAGAGATATTATTCCCCCTGTGTATGCATGTGAACAGCCAAAGCACACAGGACTCACTGGGAAGGAAATGAAGATGTGAGTAGCTCTCACCTCCTCTGATTCCCCTGAGAGCCAAACAACTTCATAAGGATTATGAGATTTGTTGGAATTTTTTTGCTGTTTAGTATTTTCTGAAGCTTTGTTTTGTTTTGTTCGAGGGTGGTTATTTTGGCCCCCTGATGGTTTTAAGAATTTTGCCTGCTCAACACTATCTTGAGACAACGCACTGCTGGGATCATAAAGACCCCAAACTGATTTAATTGTTGAAAGAGCCATTCACCCTGCAGCCTTCATGTACCTTGCCTGGCTACCTTCTGACTGAATACAGATCTCTCTTTATACAGGAAACTTGAGACTCCATGGCACCGTTCCAAAGGCTAAACAAAAAGAGGTTGTAAACTTTAACCAATCTGCCTCCCTAAAACTAGCTACAGAGACGAATTTTCTGAAATCAAATCCTGTTGTCTGAAAACAGAACACACTTTTGGAAGAGCTTTAAGTCTTCTGACTACCATGTACCAAAACCAAGCTATCCTCTTCTTCCTACCTCTGGTAACCAAGGACAGCATCAGAAAGTCTTTGACAGAAGCAGGCAAGTCTGAACACTTAGGTAAAGCATCAGTACCAGCACTCATAGGGAACAGACAAATCCGAGTTAAAAAGGAAGATGAGAAAAAATGGATGCAATGTAATGTGGTAGGGAAAAGCCTTTTTCTCAGAGTTGAGAAACAAAAAAATCAATGAGAAAATATGGAAACTTCTGATCACAGCAATCTTTCAATATTATGTTTAAGAGTAGTCGATTATCAATTAGCTAGGGATGGCCAAAAAAAGGCATGCACAAAAAGCTCTCATTTGTAATACTCCAATACTACCCTGATGGATCTCTGGGGGTGAAAAAAAAGCACCAATAAAAGCTCACTCACTCTCTTTTTAACTTTGTATTCAGGCTTTTCCTATATAGGAAAAGCAAAGCATATCAGCAGAAGATTTCTTCTTCCTCAGCCTTATCCCTGAGGTAGCATTTACCAGTTTCATACAATAAATAGAAAACAGAAACAGAAAAGCTCTTCTTAGTTACTTTTCAATCGAAGTTGGGTCTTCTGTTTGTACATGATGCAGCTATCCATGTTCATCCATTTCATGCTATTATCATGAGGTTAATTACCCCACTATCCCAAATTATAGATTGTTTGAGAACCTTGTTGAACTCTACTCTTCCTGTTTTCATAGAGATTAGCGAGGGTAGGTTTAGCTTTTCAGATGCTCAGTGTCCTCACTGTGAAAAGCAGCTGTCTCGCCAACCATGTACAGGCAATACAGCATTAGATTCCTTTCCAGAGAAAAGGTAGGGGTTAACTTTTAGGTGATGCTGAGCACCCACAGTGTCTGCCACCACCTCTGAAAACCAGGCTATTGGGAGATAAAATAGGGAGTAACAGAACTAGATCCTCCTATCATGACTTTACTTTCTTAAGCAGCACAAAAAATGGAAATCAACACAGAATAAACTGTGACCATCAGACAATTATTTTAGACTAAGTCATCTCATCACAGCACATGCATGGCTTTTCAGGTGTTCCATGGAAGGTTATCACTTATTTCTCACTGTCCTGAGTAACCCAGTCACTTCAGTATACTAGCAGAGAACCAAAATCATGGGAGAAAAAAATCACTAAAAAAACACTAACAAAACTAAAAAAATCACTAACAAATCACTAACACAGTCTTGCAAAAAAACCTTCAAAACATTCGCCATAATCATAAAGTTTCTTTTTCCTTTTTTTCCCCCGGTAACTGTCTTTGTTCTTAAACATCTATAGCCATTAGAAGGAATACTATCAATCTAAAAACACAGAATGTGTTTGTTGTTGTGTTTTTCTTTTTTTAAAAAAGGTCTTATATATTCAGTGGAGCTTTTTGATTCTATGCCCAGATACCAACATTACAAAACATAAGACAAAATTATAGGTACACAGTGTGCCAAGAAAATCAACTCAGCGTGGCTTGCCCAGGCTCTTTGAAAGAGCGCATGCATACTGTGTCACTATTATGATTTAAAATAGTTGGGCCTCCAAAGCCATAACACTACTGTACCACAGCACAAGGTGCCTGCAGATGCCTGTAGCAGCAAGCCAAGTGATTAGCTTTAGGACTGCGATGAAAGCACCACTTTAATTTCTGTTCAATGTGTATCTCGCAGCTTCATTTCAGTACAAAACAAACCTATGATGAAATGAAAGAAAGCTTAGGAGGAGGGCGGAAATAAACCGAGTCTTTTACAATA
Organism: Neopelma chrysocephalum; assembly: GCF_003984885.1. Lineage (NCBI taxonomy): Eukaryota > Metazoa > Chordata > Aves > Passeriformes > Pipridae > Neopelma > Neopelma chrysocephalum. Next base: position 7,989,296 of record NW_020897693.1, read on the forward strand.
AACCCCATTATTATTTAATATGGAGTGCAAATTTCTCAGTTTCAATGCAGAGGGGGATTTTCTACCGTAAAGGAGAAGAAAATGGGGTTTCGCACTGTAAAAAGACTTCTGCTTCTTTTGGGTATAAAATGGGGAGAAAAGCTTACAATTCTCTGAGCTCAAGGCTTGCTAGAGGTAAACAGGAGTCTGTATGTACATGCATATGCATTGCCCTGCCAGAGAGAGCCCTCTCAAATGCTTCCGATGCTACCTTCTACCTTCCGCATCTCTGAGAATCAGGACAACACCCAAGGAGATCTTGGATGTGCTCTGACACTTCCCCAGACAATTTTTTTTTGAAACTGGAATTTTTATTTGTTGGCACCACTTGTTGGTTTTGGCTTTTTCTTTTTTTTACAATGCCCTCCTGCTGCTCTTGGATCCATGTTAGAATCAAGGTTCAAGCTGCTGCAAGTTCATAGATGTCACAGGGTTCAATACATGTACTTACTAGCACAGCAAGGAGACACACTCTGGCCCCAGCTCCCTCAGCCTTATGTGAGGTTGATGAAGGACAGCAGATCACCATTCCATCAGTTATTGCCTGATAATTGCCAGATGAGCTAATACAATTTCATCCTTAATTAAATCTCTAATTAAACCAGTCTCTGACCTTACCTTCATACCACCATACCTAATTTGTGTTAACTTTCTTAGATCGTTTAAAAAAGATACCTAGTTTTCTCTTAAACTGATGTGTACTATATTCTTCCAAGGGCTTCCTGGATGCTTTACCTACCAAAATATTTGTACTGTTTGTACGCTTTTCCACATATGTCCTAAAAAGAAAGCATTTCTGAGTGTGACCAGTATGTACCTACTCTGCAGACATCACTTTACTCTGAAGAAATACTTACCTGTCATTAAAGAAGTCATCTAAATTCCTTAAAATGCTCATTTTATTGTGAATTAATAACAGACTTGTAAGAGTTTTTTACCAGAAGGAATCTCAATTTAAAGTTAACATGCCTGCCTTCCCCAAGGTTAGTAATAACTTCCTCCAGGAGAAACTGTGATCAAAACATCACACAAAATTTTTGAAGTAGTACTGTATATGTAGCAATTCTTCTGGGCTTACATTTAACCCAATTCACCTCTAATAATTCACCTTGGTAACTGGTTTCTTCCCTCTCTCTGCTCCCTACAATCCTACTACAAAAATGGATGAATCCACATTTTTCTATGACAATTTCTGAAGTTCTTCAATGTTTTTTAGAGTTCTACTAGCTATCTCCTAGTTATTTATCTGGCATTGAAAATACCTATGTTTTGTTATTACTGCATTTACATGGGGTTTATTTTATGTTTAAAAGCCTAGGCAACTATAAGACACAAATCTTCTGGTCCAGAATTCTGTTTTACTGTTTGTCATTGATAATATCCAAATCCCAGCATCACTTAAAATCAGAAAAGTTCCATCTAAACACATAACAAGGCTGGATCTCTAAGAGCTTACAGCCTAGAGGAGCACCCCCAGCTTTACTCAGGAGCTGAAGCCGTGAAGATTGAAGGTGCCTATTCAAGGTTACGATACAGATCGAAGCTGGGGGAAATACAGGGCAGATGGAGAGAAAAATTCACTTGAGGTTAATTCTGCACTGCAAAGAGGCCATAGATCCCAAAGACTTCAACTCCCTGAGTGCACCTCTGTTCCTCTGAAGGCAGAAAAATTTTTTTTTCCCAAGTTTTTCTGCTGCACTTACGAGTTTATAACTTCTTTGCTTCGCAGTTATCAGCACAAGCCTCTCTAAAGCAAGGTGTGGGCAGGGTACAGATGGGGAAATTCACAGCACCAGAACATCAGAATTTAGGTCAGTTGTTTTTACGGCTTTGTTTCACAGTATAATTCCCACTCCTCTAACTTGTAGCCCTTTAAATAATAATATAAATGTAGTAGTCACTGATATATCTAACGAATTTGCTTGTATCCTAATTTATTTATAACTTCAGATATGCCATACAATAATACTGCAGGTCTAAAGGCTGTTGTTTTCCTACTTTCCCATCAGCAGCGGAAAGAAAGAATGCCAGTCCTGTAGCCATCAAAATCAGTGAAGCACTACACTTGGTGAGTTTTTTACTACAGCAGACACCTCAGGACTGAATAGGAACAAAAATAGGAGAAAAAAGGAAACTATTTGCTTGGACTTGGCATAAAAATACATGTATCAAGTTGGGCCCTCTGGATTTACCACAACTACCCATGACTCTGGATTTATCCATGACTACTCATGACCAAAAAACCCACTCCAACAATATAAAAAGGTCTCTTTTTTTTTCAGGTCTGGTATAATGCTCTTTAACTGTTTTCTTCACTGAAATTGTACAGCCAGTGCACAGAAAACAAAACGAAGGTGACCTTGTTTGTAGGAACCAGTGTCCTTTTCATTCTCAAGTGTAGCACCACTAACTGATCCTCCTCCTCCCCTTTCTCTGTGCAAAGGAAGTTACTTTCCACTACCTTTTTTTCTAGCTGCTATGAGATTCCTAAACTCCTTTGCACAGAGATTCAGAGGTCTTGGATTCAAAACCAGCTTTGTCAGCCTCCATCTTGGAGCAGCCTCTGAATGACCCATTCATTATAAGCATTGTGTCAAGTCCAAAGTGTGCTGCAAAGACAGCTGGACCAGTGCTAAATACAGAAACAGCTGGACCTTTGCAGAGCATCATGCAAAGCCAATAAGCCATGAGTGGATGTAGTGCCACCCAAATGCTGCTAGTTGGATCTCTGGGCCCTAGGCCAATGAGCCTGCAGGGCGCTGTGTTTTACAGAAGAGTATGTAGTTTGTGCTATAGCAGAAACCACAACTCCTTTGCATCAGTGAGAAAGCACTATGTTACTTCCCAATCACTTCTGCTACCAAATTTCTGCTGAGAGATTATGGTGACAGCTCTGTGTGACCAGTTGTTTGATCTCACAGTTTGGCCAAAACTCCTTTATGTAACATTAAGCAAACACAGAGGTAGAAGATTATGGCTCAGCCAGTCACTTTTTGAGAAGAAGTAAAAATTACCCTTGCCCATTTTCTTTCTAAGGTGTTTTCCTGTAAAACTCCTCTGGTTGAAACTCTCTAGAAACTTGGGAGTAGCAGAATAAAGGCTTCCTTCATTACCTTGATGACCACAGCATGCAATCACAGACACTGGTGGCAACACTGGAAAGCTTCCAGACAACTTCAGCTATGATGAAGCAAGGACACCATCTCCATTCAAGTTGACATTTTGAATATATTTTACTCTTGGGGTTTTTGTTTTGACTGCCTCATTTGGCAGGATTATTTTACATGATAGTCAAGCCAAGTCAGATGTCTCTCTTGCTAACATTAAGTAGAGTGGCACAACTAATGCTCACATATCCAACTACCCCAGGAGAGATAAGCTATGACAACCAGAGACAAAGAACCGTCAAAAGAATCTTCACAAAGCACAAGTGAACAGGAGGAAAATCATACCCAAATGGTGGCTGGATCACAAACTGGTAAAGCAGAAAAAGGACAGCCCAGGCAGGGCAAAGAGCCAATGCATGCTGGGATTGGCAGACATGTACAAACACAGACAGAGATGTAGATGTAACTTCTATTGTCAACATATATTTTTATAGGGATAATTTTAGAATACTTGCAGGGCTGTACACTTTTTCAGTTTAACAGAATGTATTTGTTCACTCTTTTCCTACGGCTGGACAAAGGGCAGTATTTATTAGGTGAAATGTCTGACAAAGCCTTCAGTGCTGTTAATCACACACCAGCTTACTTGATATATTAAGGCCATTAGGACTTAACTAGATAAAGATGCACATGTTACTGAGTGAATCACCTTCTATCTGTCTAATGGAAACCAAGTGTTGATTTAAGTGGAGTCATCTGTTTAAAAAAGAGAGAGAAAGAAATTGAAATAAGCCCAAGATTAACAGATGTCACAGAAGGGTCAATGGCAAGCAATGTTGGATCCAAGACTTTTAAAATAGAAACTTACATGAATATTTGAACTCACTTGAATATTTTTCTCTGACTGTGCAGATACAGCATTTAATATAATTTGTTTAGCTTTCAATATTATATGCATAATTATCTACACGTAGGACAGTTTCTGTGTCATGTAAGTAAGTTCAGTCCTCTCCACCCCTAGACTCCTGGGCTACAAAATGATGCTAGAAGATTAATTTCTAGATGATTTAAATTGTACTGTCTAAAATAGTTCCAGTACATTTATATTGGCTGAGTTGGTGTGGTTTATGTGTTTATATATGCTGTTCTCAAGTACTGGATGGTTTTAGTATTAATGGGCTATGATTATGTTGAACCCTGTACTGGCCAATATAACTATTCAAAACTAGAGGGGCATTTAAACACAATAACAAAAAGGAATGCTGATTTGTGGTTAAGTCCCAGATAAGGCTTAAGTTAAATTCCTGTCTGTGCCACAGATGCCACTGTGATACCTCAGGCAAGTTGCTTCCTGCACCTTAGCTGTCAAAGAGGGAAAAAATATTTTTCGTTCTCTCTTCTCTATTTTGTGTGTTTAACCTGTCAGAGCAGGAGCTTTCATGCTATGATGAAAACAAAGCTACCGCAAAAGTCCATCTAAAGGGAGGCAGCTAATCACAGTATGATGCCCATGACATACCAGGTCAATCACACAGTGCCAGTGCTGGATGGAGCTACCAAGTGTAGCATCAGTTAGCTTGGGACAGAAAGAGAACCTGTGACATGGGTTCACATGTCCTGTGCTAACTGCTGAAACAGTGGGATATTTTAAAGACACATAAAAAGTTGTTGTAATCATAATCGTTCCAGATTTTTATCAAAGTCAGGCAAATCTTAATTTCTGTGTTGAAAGCAGAATTGTAGTTTTGTAGCAACCCCAGTGGGTAGGATGCAGGAACAGAGGAGAATGTGAGAAAACTATATTTGCCATCTTGGTTTCCTGAGCTCTAGAAGTGGTAGGTATATTTTGAACCAGGTGTTCATATTCTACTTTCATTGACTGTCTATTTTTCTTCTTATCTTCCCTCTGTCTCCCATAGCTCTAAGTAGCAGTCAGACAGCAAAGGATCCTTATCCTATTTCTCTTCCTGCAATCTAAGCAGTACTGGACCATTTCTGGTTTGCAATTTTTACTTGAGGATGGGGAGGGGTGGGAGGAGCAAGAGGAGCAGATAGGGTATCAGAAGGTACGGGCATTGTGTAAGAAAGGGAGTATACCTTCCTTTACTCTGAATCTTTTCCAAGAGCTGAATAGATTCCAACTCTGAAAAGACTGCAGCCTGAATAGAGACCTTTCAGCTCCATGCACTTCTCCTCTCTGATACTCGACTGCAAATGAAAATAAAGTATTTTAACTCCAACAGGATCACTCTAAAAACACATCTTTGACAAGGAACATTTCCAACTTTGATGCATATAACTTCAATGAAGGTTCATCCTAGTGTATCAAACCCAAAATTTACCATTTATATTGGACTGTTTTTTGGTCACTTATCTGCAACACACCCCCCCTCCTCAAAAAAATTCAGAGATGATCTTACGGTCATGTCTATTTCTTTAACCTATAGGAAAGACAAATAAAAGTCTTCTGCGTAGCATGTTGTGCACATGTGTTGTTCACTTAAATGCTTTTTCTCTGATCAGCTCTACAGGGTATTTAGTCCATACAACTGTTCCACATTCTCTCTCGGCATATTCACCATGCATCTCCATTCCACATCAAATGTAAACAGTCTCTGCACAAGAATGATGGAGGCTACATTTCAAATCTTGCTTGGGTTTATCTTTGAATGCCAGACAAAACAGGCTTTATGTGGTTTGATAAAAGATGGAGTCATCTCCATTTGCAGACCTTACATCCACTTGCATACCTACTCAAATATAAACACCACCAGCAGATTCCCAAATCAGCAACTAATCTGAAGATTGTTTAAAAGATTATTAACTGGTAAGGCATTATTTCATTCCTCCATTCCCCCCCTACCCCCTGAAAAAAATCCTAGATTTTATAGGGTATATTGTGTGTTACCTAAAATTCCTCCGGAATTTCTGCTCTTAATGAGGAAGTAGACAGCTGTGCAGATCACAAGCATGCCACCACTGCCATTGTATTCAAAATATATATCTATGTGTAACACTTTGTATTCATAAAAGTTTACACTCTGTCCTCAGCATTAGGCTTCCCAACTACTGTCTGCATCCAGAAGCACTAGAAATTTGCAGTAAAATCCATCACAACTCACTTGAACAGGATTTCTTCTTTTTAAGTGTATTTCACTTTTGCCTTTTTTTCTCTTCATAAAATCTGTAGAGCAGTATCACAGATGACTGCATGCAAAGGAGTAACCAGAGTTTAATCAGTCATCGCTTTTGAATACTACTATAGCCACTGTGTGCTAGCTTGAACTACCTTCAGTCAGTTTTCTTGAGAATAAAGATAATATTTTGTCTTGCTTAACTTCATTTATCAGCGTTGAGCAAGTGTATACTCTCATTTCCTGCAAATAAGCTAATGAGCTGCAGTATTCTCACCATCTGTGGCTATTTATGTTCAATGCTGAATTTTTTTTTTTATATAATCACATTTACTCTGATCTGAGAGCTGACACTTTGGAAACAGACCACAAAACACCACAATAGCTTGTAACACTGCTCTGTAAGCCACGGTAACTACACCCAAGCTACTGCACCTACATACTATCCACAGGTTATACACAGCACTTAACATAGTTCATATTAAACCATTTCAAAATTAATGCATAATTAGATTGTTTTACATTGTGCTGCAAACAGATCTAAAGATCTTCAAACTAAAGATAAAATTCAGATAAAATTAGTGCTAACAAATGGATGCAAGTGAAGGCTACTCCAAAGAATCTTACAGCCTTCAAGGTATGGCTCTGCAAACACTCCTGGGAATGTCCCCTAGACAGGCAAGGGTCTGCTCACATGGCCTTTGTAAACAGATCAGAGTTAAGGCACTGCACAGCAATGTTCTGTGAGGTTGTGTGACCAAATCCAGCAGCAAGCAGCTGCGTATACAGCCTAGTATAAAAAGGGCTACATTGAACAAGACAGAAGTTTCTCTGCCCCAATTACCTTGTTTCCAGTGCAAGGCTTGTAGTATAGTCTTAAAAAAACCTGGAGTGTAAGAGAGTACATATACATAAAATCATGGTTTCCCTTTTTTTCTTACCAACTCATCACTGACTACTGTTTAAAGTACTTGCTAAACTGGAGTTTACATACAGACATCCTGTTTAATAATCCTCAAGTGAGCCCTTCTCCATGACTTCGCCTAATCTCTCTCTCAGTTTGTTTCTATTCTGGCTACCGAAACTTCTGGCAGCAGTGAATACAACAAGTACTTTTTTTTTTGTTTCCATTTTTTACCACATATGCCTGATAATTTTATTTTACTGTAGCTGGCAAGATGGGAACAATAAGATATTGGAAATGGAAATCTGTAGTTTTTTGTGGTTTATCTACTGAAATACTTTCCGATAGGTGAGAGAAAAGCTAGTAAAAATGTAAGGCTGCCTAATGACCCAGATTGTTCAAGGATGTGCTTAGTTATAGTCCAATTTACAGAAAATGGGCATCCTCCATCACAAAGTTCAGCACTGAAATTGCTTCCGTATGCTTGTACTTCAGCATCTGGAAAAAGACTAAGGATTAAATTAATAGGGATACTTAATCTTCCATATGCCTCAATATTCCTCCACATCCACAAGTTATTACTTCTGCATTATTGCAAGGACTACATACAAGATGAGTAATGGCTTGTTGGTGTTTCTTTTGATTTTTAATGATTTCACATTTCTTTTAAAATTTCCAGCCAAACTCACAGCTTTTAGTTCTGCTTCTTGGTATCTGGAAAGCAAATCCTCGCACACCTATTGCAGAAGCTGCCAATATTCAATACCTGAACTGCCTAGTGCATGTTCAGCCTGCAAAGTGCTGAATATTTCCATGACAGACACTTCCTGAAGCCATCTCTCCAACTGATGATTCATGTTTCTAACCTCGCTTTCCAGCACTGATCAGAAAGTCAGGTTGTTTGTCAGTCTTTTGCCATCACTATTTCAGCATTTCTATTCAATTCAAAATAAAGCCAAAATGTTTCTGTCCGTTGCTTACTGATGTGCAAGAAGAGCATAATCAGTCAAGGCCTTCTTTGAAGTTTGCACTAATTGCTATGCTACCCTAGGAGGCACAGTAACTGTTACCAGGCTACAGAATGCCAGTAAAAATAGAGGAAAAAACACACCATGGTACGATCCTATGTTAGATTATGCAGTTGTTTCACACAAAATTGGAAAACTGGCCACACATGAAGAATTCTTTGAGGTGAACAAGCTGTCAACATGAAACCATGTATTTTTGAAAATCGAAATGTTGGCTCCTCAAGACTACCATAAGGTCAGGTCAAAGGAAAGACCTACCACCTTTAATGGTCTCTGCAGCACGTCCTAAACCTGTCTGCATTGGATGGGCTGGGAGTTCATTATTAGAAATGGAATTATCACAATTTACCTCATGATACAATAAAATAGCAAATTTATTACCATTACAGGGAAATCCCCCTGCAATATATAACTCAAGTTCACGTATTTTTGAGCAAATCAACAAGAGAAGTGTTAGATATGAAACCTTTTGCAATGGGGAGCTGTTAGCTGATTAGAAAGTGGAAAAGAGCAGGAATAAAATCAGAAACTGGACCCAGCCTTATCAATGGTCATTCTGTTCATCTGAACTGTCTTCAACATCGTTCCAGCCAAACTGGTTTCTAATACATGTATAGATAGAAACAATACTCTGGTGAAACAATTTCAGAAAATTATTTAGCTAGAAGAAAATGTCATACCACATACATAAATGTTGTAACATAAAGTCACCACCACTTTTTGAAAGCCACCTCAAACAAAGCCTTTGCACTTATTTATCTTTACAAGTTCCATACTCAGCACTCACAGAGAAAAATATATCAAATATATATCATATCCTTAGAATTTTACTGCACATTGCCTCTATACGTTTAACAATCAATCAAAGACACTGTAGATGGAAGACAGAAAACCAAATCAGCATCACCAAAACTCAAAAGGTTTTGGTTTCCAAGATCAGTTCAGATTTCCAGTAGGCAACTCAAGTAACACAGCAGCATCTATTTTAGTGTAGAAGTTTTTATGTGACAGATTTGTTTTTAATTGATTTTAGAAGTGGTGCTATCTGCTTTTCAAGTAAACCTCAAAAAGTGCCATGATACTCTCTGGGTTAGTAATAGTCAGAATACAATGATTCAACTTCTGAGCTGTAAGCATGCAAAGTGTGCATATGCTTGGAATTAGTACCGTCTTGCAGAGTTGCTGGATTCACATTAAAAGGTGTCACATGTCTCACTACTACATACCTTTTCTACACATAGAACTCTCCATTCAAATCTCTACAAGTTAAAGTTTAGCAACAGATAGCATATACTCCTAATGTTCCATGTAACTGAAAAACGCAAGATTTTAGTTATGATTTTGGCAATACCGATATTAAGACTGTACTTACTGTCAGATAGAGGAATATTTCTGAGTATATAGAAGGGATGCCCAGAAATTGCTTTGGATTGCTATAACTATTCTTAAAAGGGACACTTTAAAGTGTTCAAACCATAGCAGAAGGTTAAGTCCTATTTTTAAAACAACAGAAAGAGCATAATGTCTACTGCTCAGAATGGTTTTTAGAATTTTTTTGTAAATCTGGGTTCTGTTATTCTACTCTGGGAGGTCTGTAGGCAGGACCTACAGACATCTGGGGCAGTCTCGTGTGTAGGCACAATAGAGAGAGTCCAAGAACTGCCACTTTTAGCCTTCACTGCATATTCTAGATGATTTTGTGCAGTGCCCATATTTAAGACTGGATTTCCTTAGGGCAGCCAAGCAACAAGCCTGGTTGATTATCTGAAAAGTGTATGCTGCGCCTGCTATAGCTAAATTAATGGTTGGCAAAAGGCTAAAAAAGAACAGATTAATTTGAAAATTAAAAAGCTAGCATTACAGTCATTTATAGCCAAGCTAAAATTAGTGCAGTGAAAAGAAAATAGGAGATGTAGGACACAGAATTTCCCAAGTGTGCTGTGGGCTTGCTCCTGGCTGGAGCTGCTTGGGCACACCCAGCATTAAGCCCTTGGCAGGCAGTACTTGCGGCGTGAGGATGAAGAGCGCTGTGTGAGGATGAAGAGCACTGTGCACACACAGCTGGGCCCATCTGGAAAAACTGTTTTTGATTTTGCGCTTGGTAGCAAGCCAGCTGTGGCCAGGTTCCTTGAGGGTAAGCTGAATAGTCATTCACAGATGTTTCAGGATAAAAAGAGAAGGCTGGTCACCACAAATAAATTGATTTGCTGCCGTAATCCTGCTCAACAACATTCTCTGAGGGGCTGGATCAATGTATCTACACGCACGCACTTGGACCATTGGCACTTGGCAGGGTTTATGAGCTCAGCCTGGGCGCTGCACTACTGCCTTTACATGCCTGCTGGACCACAGCTGGCTGGTGTCCCGACAGATTGGGCTGTGGGCACGGCGGGGGCTGCAGCTGCCTGCATTCAGCCACGGCAATACACCTCGAGGAGAATACAGCCTTTGCTACCCTCAGCTTTGCAGGCAACAGAGAACAATGGCAAAGTCAAAATATGCTGTGATTACATGTTGGATCGTGATTTCTTCTCACGAAGGCCCATCAGGCCGTGCCATTTCTAGTTACATTCACAAAACCACCTTTTCAGTGTCTTGCCAAAATTGCAAAATTTAATGGGAAGGAATCTGCAGGAAGGCTCCTGCAAGAGTGATTCATCCCTTTGGCTTTTGTATATTAGGAAACAATCTTTAGATTCATGATCACAAACTGCATATATCACAAGGTCAAAGTTTCTCTCAGTGCAGAAGAGGAACAGACTATAGAACTCTCTACCTTAAATGAACATGTTCCTAAAGTTAAAGAAGAAAACACAACTTTTTGCTAATTTCAATACCTGAAAGGTCAGATTAGTACCGTAAAGGATTATAATTCCTGTCAATACACTGCTGTTTAAGCATTTTATTTTAAAATGTCCCTTTCATGTGCCATTCCTCTGTACTGCCAGCTGTACATATGCCTCCTCTGACAAAAAGGAGATTTTTCAAATGCACAAGAGGTGGTTAGATGCTGACAGTAGCCTGCAGCACTTCAAATCTCTCCTTCTGAAATCCAAGACTGAAAACTAATTCACAAACCAAATGGGATGAAACTGTTTAAAATATTTAGTCACCTTGAAAAACAGCTGATAGAGATATTCTTTCTATAGTGCTCAGCTCAGGAAGGATTTAATTGTATGTTGAAAGCATACCATGTACCATGTATTTTATGGGAAAGAGAAGGCCAACCTCTGAGAGTAAAAATACGAAAAAATTAGCTTTGGCCACCATCTACAGCTGGAGCAAAAACGTGATTTCAGCGTTGCCAGTGTGTTTTTATATTAACCACTGTTTGCTGAGTCCAACCGAAATTCTCTATTTTTAGCCTTTCAGCTACTTTCAGATAAAATTCCTGCAGATAGGACTAGCTGTATAGGGCAGATAACATACAGCTCTGAAACCACAGACGACCTCATGCAACTGCAAAGAAAGAAGGGTCTGTTACTTAAAACAAGGCTAAAATTTAACCCAGCTATACTAAAATTATACAGGGAGTGTTTTACAGTCCCATTAAAAGACATAAAACAACAGTCACTATAAATTCACGGTGTACTTATTTGTAGGGATGTAAAAAAGAGTAATTAATAACCCCCAAACAGCTTATCTCTGAGCCAGTACAACACCAAAGCTTTCCCAGGCTCACTGGAGATTTTACAAATAGCACTGAGAAGCTGCTTTAGCTGTCATTGGAGAATTATTTGTTCAAACTGAAAAGTCATCGCTCTCTGTCACAAGTCACAAGACATTTTCTAGTGTTCCACACTTTTAGTTGACATTATGGAGAGAAAATAAATAAATGTAGTGCAAACTTTCTGGAAAGGGCTTCTATGTGTAAGAACACATACTAACCACAGATCCGAGGGAGCACTGCACAGTGATTCTTCTTTGTGCTAAATGCACTGTACCTTCCTCTATTCTACTTCACCCTTTCTCTGTGTCCCTCTATATAGCAAAAGGAACCCATTTCCTTTGAAATGCCATTATTTCCAGTAGAATGAAGTACAGTTCTAAGTACTCTCATTTAAGTTTATCTGAAGTATTTGAGGAGAAATGCGTAAGGAGCGGGTATGTCACAAGTGAATCAACACAGATCAGGGTGCTCAGTTTGCATTCCCTGGAATGTGTTTTAGTTTACAGAATATTTGCTGGATATTTCTTCAGAACAAATTCTTCATGAGGTCATCACAGTTCCAGTTGTGAAAGAAACACTCTGAAATCTCCCTTCCTCAAGAAAAAGTTTCAGTCCTTAATAATGAATGAACAGTTCAGATACATGAGTGAAATGATGCTACAGTAAAGAAATTCTTCCACTCCCTCACCTAATCACTGTAAGAGATCAGTAAAGGATTCAAACTATTTCTCTTAACTCTTCCTTTCTTTTCTTAATACCAATATAGGCAAACCTATATTTTTTAAAAATGACATAGCCTGTACCTGTCATCTAATTTTTCAAGCACAGCCAGCATTGAAATAAAGGGTTACAAAGCACTTAACTGTTAATTCGCGATTATAGAACAAGTCTGATTTTTCTGGATTCACATCACTTGAAAGGAGAAATTTCATTTGTCATAAGGAATGAAAACCAGGACGGAACAAGGTTTACTATTTCTCTCTAAGGAATTGTAGGTGGACTTATATAAACAACAGAGCAACGATCAAAGGGAAATCTTAGGGACCATAATATACTGAGGTATTAAAGGAACAGAGCCTTTTATCTACTGTGAAGGAAGGAAGCAAAGCATTGAGACATATGTAATATATGCAATTAAAAATAAAAAAACCCAAGAGAGTCCCAAAAAAGACTGAAATCAATTAAAGTCTGTTTTTGTCTTACTCTGTTAAAATTACAACTAAGAACCAAAAATGCAATCTACCACAAAAATTATGCTCCATCACCTGGAAAAGCCATGCTTTCAACTCTATTTTAAGCTGAATTTTCCTCCACATCCCATGAAATAAGCACTGTTCGATCACAAACCATGTCCTCATTCACTGACAGTTCAACTGAGGCTTACCTTGTCCTCCACTCTGTTCAGCCTGGCACCAATCGTGTTATTTCCTCGATCTTTGCTTTTCTCTGTGGAACAAGAAACATTTTCAACTTAATATATGGTGGTATAACAAAATAGCAGCTAGCCACAACAGGGTGTGTTTAACTAGGCCACCAACACTGTGTAACTGAATACCTTTGCCAAGGTGATAGATCTATTCCTTAAAAGTAGGTTTTATTTCTTTTTATAGCATTGGCCCATGCCACAGCATTTAATAGCCCTTAAGTTTAAGGCATGTTCAACCTTAGTTTTATGCTTTAACCAGGGAGAACAAAAATGTTCCCAATTAAGTTAATATTTTAATTGCCACTTAAAAATAATCTGCCATTACACAAAGGACTCTACAGTCAACTCGAAATAACACATTTGGTGACATGTTATCTTCCCCCCCCCAAACTATGTAGAAAATGAGTTTTCAAATGACATAAACAAAGAGATTTCATTAGCTAGACTTGTCACAAACAAATTTAGTCCTTTATGCTCCTTTTCCAGTCTCTTTTCAAAGCTACCAAAGATCTATGTGGATATTACCAATTTCATAGGAACTCCATAATCTTAGCAGACCAATTTATTGAAAATATGGTGAGCCTCAGAGAGACTAGAGCAAACATTTCAAAACCTTCAGTGAAGGTAGGTGCTTTAAATATCTAAATAAGAACAACCCTAATTTAAAGGTGTTGATGACTAAATATTATTGCCAATGCCTAATCCTCAGAGCACAACTGGTTGACACTGTTTAAAAATTTGGCAATAAAATGAAAAGTATTTTAACAAGTATTTTCCATTAATTATAACTTTATCAGATTAATTTTAGACATGTCCTTTGTATTAACTTACCTGAGACAGAGATAAAAAGAGATGGCTTCCCTATGGACTGGTCCAACCTATAAATCAGAAAGAATAGTTTTTATTTTTTTATTAGCTGAACCAGCATCTTCACTTTCTCTAGCTGGAGCAGGGAGGCCTCTTCACAAACAAGCAAAGTGAAGTTCAAATAATTCTGGGTTTGTCCTGTAAGTGAAGTCATTGCTTTGTGCTAAGAATAGATTAAAACTAAAAAAATAATAACAAAACCGGATTAGACTTAGATTGGTCTACAGTTTCTTTAACAACTGTAAAATTTCACCATGCCCATCACTTTTCCACGTGATCAGCATTGTTTCTTCTTTTCCTTGTTCCTCTGCAGCTTTCTTGCTGCATCTATCTATCATCTCTTAGTTTGCTCTTAAGTGCAATTCTACCAGAGCTGGTGAGAGTATGGCACTCTCTAGGTATAATACAGCCCCTACCATACAAAGATTTGACATATAGTCAAAGCTAGCAGGAACTGAAGTAATACATGTACGTCCTAATCGTTAGATTTTTAAGCTTTTTGCCTTTACCTCCTGCTGGGAAAAGAAAATTTTTACTCAAATGCCAATTTACATTCACTAACTTTGCTCAGTCCTACCAATATGGTACTTTCAACACCATCAGCTTTTTGTCCACAAGCCCCAGTCACTGCCTAATTTACAAACATCCTTCTGCTGCTGTTTATGGATACCAACACTGAATTCATGGACATACCTCCTCTGTAACTCCTTGATTCGCACCATCAGGTTGAGGTGACCTTGAGAATACTGCTCAATAACATCTCGGACATCATAGGGCTTTCTAGCTTGCTGTAAAATAAGAGACAAAAAACATGCCTTTAAGCCACAAGGATGTAGGAATGGTGTGTGACAATGTAGATGTTTTTGAGGAGTAAACAGTAAGTTCTTTTAACTCCTTTTAACACTGTTGTTATTACAACTGTATGAGTTATTTTGATTGTTGCCATGATCACACATTTTTGGTGATTTTGACAATTCTCATTTCATCCACCTTTTTCTAACTGCAGACCTATATGCCTTTCAAGAGATTATCCACCAAACTGGAGGCCAAAAGAACTTGGAAACAAAAGAAGTTTATGTGTCACTTTGATCAGAAGTCTGTGCTCACTCTAGTTGCTTCTGAAAACAAGGTTCGTACTCCTTGGCCACTGAACAATAAAGAGGTCTTTCACATGTACAAGCCCCTGTTCTCAGTCAGCAGCTGAGGTTCTCAGTTCAGGTCTTACCATAGGAAGGTTAAAGCACAATCCTTGCTGAAGGTGCATGACTGATTTCCTCTTCCAGAAAGAGTGGCTGAGCTTTCAAGGCTACTGGGAAATACTGGTGCAAGGAATGACGAGGGAGAAAGCCCTCTGTCTGTAATTTGAATGGCATACATGGGAAAGACTTAATCTGACCTTAGCAATAAAACAACTTTTTTTTAGAATTAAAGATAAAGGCAATACTATTAACCTATAAACACCAAGACTAACTGGAAAGCAAGTGAACAAACATTTCAGAGTACAGGAACAAATTAAAGATATCTTAATCCTACGACTAGAAACTAGAGTGCAATCAGTGCCAGAACTGTTTAGTTCCCAGCACAGGAAAGTCATGGACCTGTTAGAATGAGTCCAGAGGAGGCCACAAAGATGACCAGAGGGCTGGAGAACCACTCCTATAAAGACGGGCTGAGAGAGTTGTGTTGTTCAACTTGGGAGAAGAGAGGGCTCCAGGGAGACCTCATTGTGGCCTTTCAGTACTTGAAGGGGGCTTTTAAGAAAGATGGGGACAGAGCTTTTACAAGGGCCTGTAGTGAAAGGATAAGGGGGAATGGCTTCAAGGTGAAAGAGGGCAGGTCTAGATTAGATATTAGGACGAAATTCTTTACTTTGAGGGTGGTGAGACACTGAAACAGGCTGCCCAGAGAAACTGTGGCTGCCCTATCCCTGGAAACAATCAAGGTCAGGTTGGAAGGGGCCCTGAGTAACCTGATTGGTTGAAGATGTCCTTGCTCATGCCAGGGGGTTTGCATTAGGTGACCTTTAAACATCCCTCCCAACTCAAACTATTCTATAATTCTATGATTTCTGATCCATTCATTATGCTGTCTACAGATATCCTGTAGCTAATTTCAAAGTTTAGTGAAAACCTTGGTAACACTGTTACAACTTCTCCTTTCTTGCTGTTTTTAGAACAAGCAAAAGAGTTTACAGTGGTAGCTTCTAAGATACCAGAATCTGGATCCCATTTGAGGTCTCAGAACTGTTCTGTCATCTGTACTCCAAAAGCAGATGTCTCTGCACTGCTTTATCATCACACACTGCAGGTTTTCCTCAATTCCATGCCACAAATACCTTCTTTTCTAAGCCAAAGGAAAGCGGGATACAATATAAAAAACAGGCTGTGGCAGTCCCCTGTGCAGTCCCCTGCACCTGCCTGGGAGGTAGCTCCCACATTTCAGGAATCATTACTTTAATAACATCACTTCATCAGAAAAATTATATTTCAATCAGCCAGATTCCTGCAAACCTTGCATAAACATGATATACTCACTAGTGGAAGGCTAAACAGGAATGGGAATTGCTTCAATCTAACCAAGGAGCACAGAAGAATTCCCAAGAATCCCCACTGCTTACACACATATAAATCGTAACTAACATCCAAAAAAAAGAAATATGGTTCAATGATGGCATAAGCCTGTAAATCTTTCCTTGGACTAGTACTGTGAACATGATGATATTAAAAAAAAAGAAAAAAAAAAGAAGTGTTCTAGATTATTTTTGCACTGTAAATATGCAAGTGAGAAATCTGAAAGATGAGCTTGAAAACTCCAGGTTAAGAAAAGCTGTTAATTCAGTAAGAACAAAGATGAAGAGCTTTCTCTCGCCACCTCATACTCTCACACAGGAGCCTGACAGTAGACAGAGTAGGTATGTCTCTGCCTGTTTATCCTTAACACAGCTGTTTCTTTCTCTTTTAAACATAAATTGAAAACCTGGAGTAAATAGAATTTATGAATAAAGCTTAATTTCTGAGTATGATAGGGTATTTAATAGTCAGTACTGATTTTTCTGTAATTACTTCATATTGAAAGCTGATCTTTCATGAGATAATACTCCTGATGTTAATTTTTTAAAAGGAAAAAAACCTGCAGCAGGCAATGAATGAGTATTGAAGAAACAAAAGTAGAAGCCAGCCCCACAGCTTTCCTTTAACTCTTCTCTTCTTTACTTTTGTTCCTCTGCTAATTAACCAACACTAATGGCAAAACTCTTCTTAAATGAGTTAAAATTTCCCCCATATATGAAAGTTTGCAAAAGGCACAAAAGCCAATGCCAAATATTAAATGTGCACTACTGGCTGTTGCTGTGCGCTAGTAACTGGATGGGCAGGGAGGCATACCTGGAAAGGGAGAGGGGAACATGGGCAAGGGGAATTTCTGGGAAATGTAACCAAATAACAGTCAAAAAAAATGGGTAGAACATCCTGCGAAGCACAGGACACTGAAGTACATTGTTTGGTACAGCCCAGTATGGAGATTAGAAAAGATTACGCACACAATTCATGATTCATACCACGACAAATGAATTACGTAAGATGATGAACTACAAGACTATAAATGTAAGATTTTCCAGGGACATTGTAACAAATCAGGCAACAGTTATGTCATCAGTAGAGCTGCAACCTGTATTTTTAATTTATGCTATGTATAGAACATTTGCCATGGTGAAAGACATACCACAAGTTAAAACTGTATTTTAGAAGGAAATTAATTTACTTAACAGGAAGAATTTACATGTAAAGAAAGTAAAAAAAAAAGATTTAAAAATGACAATGGGAAATCAGAACAAATTCTTGGTCTCTGGATGTGTGATGAGTATCACAGTTGTATCCATGTTCATAAGTTTTAAGACTTTCAGAAACTTTCCTAATTGGAAAACAAAGGCTATTCTTTCATGAATCAAGCTAATGGAATAACTGAGTATGGTGATTTTCTTTCTGAAATTCAATTATAAGGTTAGGCTGTGTCAAAGACATCTGATTCATAACAAATACAGAAAATTGATTTTTGGTAGGTGGGGTGAACAAATCCTAGAAAACAATTAATTTCTAAGTCTACTTTCCCTGTAATCTGTAGAATCCTTCCTTAACCATAAGCCATTCACCTTAACTGATGCACAGGACTTGTGTTGATTACTAGTAGAATGTGATCTTTTGTACAGAATTTGAAACAGCCTACAGACTTTATGAGACCATAAACACATCTATAAAAAAGGTATTAATTCTTTATAATAGTATGCTGGGTTCTTACATGGGTATCATCATAAGGACTATATTTAAACCCAACTTTGAAATACAGTCTAAATTTCTCCCTTGCTTTTTTAAGAGGAAATGATACCCATTTGCTTCACAAAGACTTGCTTTTCATGTCCTTTGAAATTCTTTGTTTCCCTGTTTAGCTTTTCTTTATTTATTTTATTTAATTTTTTTTTAAACAGGAAGGCTTTGCTTTCTAGCTGGCTTTTGTCCTTGTGGTGCCATCACCCTGTGTTATTAACTGATCTCTTAAAAAAATGTATCTAGTCAAATTTAGGCATACAGGTGTGTCCTGCCAACAGCTGGTATAGTTTAAGAACCATGCTGGGTTCATGCTGGGACCTGTTTTGCAAAATTTTCCTCTTCCTCTCCTTCTTCCTATGGTGCCCTTCTCAAAAGCTTCACAGGCATCTCTAAAAAGTACTCCTTTAAAGTGCTGGCCTTGCTTAATGTTCCAGCTAATTTTAAGCATGAATAGTCCAATGGACTTCAGATGAAATTCGGTTGTGGGTTTGTTGTTTTTTTTCCCAATAGTTATTGGAAGAAAATATCTGATTTTTTTTAACATATATTTCACATAAACACAAAGCTTAGAAAGCAAATATCTACCAGAAAACAGCTACACAGACCCCTTACACTCTGAAAGATACATCTTCTGCTTTACCTTAATTTCAGATATTACATTGGTCTGGTTATTAGAAACAGTACAGTCATTACTTGGCACATGTTTAAACATTTTAATTTCTTATGATTATTTTATGTGCATACAATAGAACAAAGCAGATTTACAACATACTTTTGTCGAAAGAATAATGGCAGTGGTTATCTCTTTAATTACTGGAGAGATTTTCAAAAGCACCTTGTGGCTTGAATTTCAAGGTGACTTTGTGCATTAAGTTACTTAAGTGCTTTGGAAAACTGTACCTTTGGTGCTCTCCAAATTTTTAAACTCGGTCATAACCTTGTATTCAGAAATTATGGAGGAGTATCAGATACCTCCTTACGTTCCTATTGGGAGATCCTGTTTCTGACAGAAACAGCAGCATATCACTTGCACACAGGAGTGATTTGAGATACGTTCTACTTCAGCCAAACTGACATTTTTAGTTCTTTAGTAACAGCTAATATTGATCGTTCAGGAAGAAGAAAGACTGCTAAAGGAGGATGAGAGACAACCTCGTTGAGGGATTTTGTAGATGGCCAGGACCAGGTCTTTTGCAGATCCAAAAGTGAGAGTACAACTGAGAAGCCAGATTAGCAACCGAGATACTGAGCACAAACAAGTTTTAAGTATGAACTGAATGGTCCCATTCTATTCAGTCAAATGCTTTTTCAGCTTCTATCAAATCATCTGCCGCAGGGGAGTTTCATTTATTTGCCAGGTGGATAATGTTGCACACAGTGTTCAGGCATTTTCAAAATCTGTTTCTGACAAATACCACTTGGGAGGCAGATATACAATATGTAGATTTCTTGTTTCTAAGCAGTTTAGTTAATTCCATGGCAAATATTTTATGATCTAAATTTATGAGAGCACTGATCCAGTAATTACCACAGTGCAAAGGATCAAAATCAAGTGAATAAATTAAAGTTAAATGGAACTGGCCATATTTAGGCAATTTTTCACACAACAGCAGTAGACACATCACTGGAATGGGCTACGTCCCTTGCCAAGTTACAAGTGCTGGCCAGCAAGTGCGAAAGAACTTCAAAACAAAATGACTATAAATATTATTTTCAAGTAGTCTGGATATTGTGCCTTACTTAACCTTAGTCTAATAATAAAAATAGGTGAAATGTGATAGCTGAAAGTTTCTGAAACTGCTCTCTTCAAGAAAAGCCTGGTCATTGGTGATTTCTGCCTAAATGGTGATTGTATGAATACATTATACATAACTGAAAAAATTTTCTGAAAAGTTTAGGCAAGCTTAGCCATAAATTAGATCATGAATTTTAGTAAAAATGAAAGTATTCAAAGTAGAAAATTGTTAAAGAATTCAGACAGTGCTTCTAAATTTCAATAAGGAAGTCAGAATCATGGGTTTGAAACAGCAGCTAACACTGTCTTACAGATATATTGGACTGCTAGTCATCATCATCACCTTCTGGATCCTAAATTTTGTGCCCTTGAAATTTGAAGGAAAAAGGACACCCTCCCTTTTTGGAGGGTCTAGATTAAGGGTGGGAAAGCTTTTTGGTCTATTGTAAGCAGTAGTGGAGAGGTCATATATGAAAATGGATGTGGGCCATTAAGACCCGCTCTTCCTTTACATTTTCAGTTGTGAAGCCTGTTCTCCAGAGATTATCCATTATTCATTAATTTTAAGCAAAGTAATATATATATATATATATTCACCTGGTTTAAATCAAGCTGAAGGCTGTTAACGTGTTTTTACTGGATTAACCAAAACTGATTTTTAGAAAGTTTGCAGTCATAATTTTTTATTCAAACCAGATAACAAGGTTAATTGGCCGCTGTTAAATGCTTATGGCAGCACAAGATGTGCAAGTGAAGTGGCACACAGGAAAGGTATGTCAGTGAGGGTCAGAGGAGTGAAGAGAACGAGTATCTCATAAACTGGGAAGGAGGTCTCCTACCTATGCAGAGGGAGAAGGGAAAAGAAAGGAGACACCTTCAAATACACTAATAAATTTCCACCCTAGTTTCTTATCAGGACTTCATTATCATTGAGAAAGGGACAGAAACAAGGCTGAGGTAGTATTTTAATCTCTAATCCTACTGACTCGGCATGACAGCAGCACACAGCTCAGAATTAATGGAGACATACGAGAATGTTTGCACTGCGAGAAAGAGACAGCGATAACAGAGGGTTAAGGGTCAAGTCCATTAGCAGAAAATAACATTTTAATTCAGACTGCATTTCAGGAGTTTAGCCTATTTCCAGTGCATCCACAGTTGACTAACCTGCTGCGAAACAACCACCCTATTGAAGGAGGGAGAGAATAGTGGGTGTAGCTCACCATTACTGAAATGAATTGTGTTAGTCTCTCTTAAGTTTCTAAAAGAAACGATGAATCAGGAGAATAAAAGGGTTTATTTAGAAAAGGAGCTTTTTATTCACAACTCACCTGAAACTTTTTCTTTGCCACAAAGTACTGCATCCTACGAATCACCTTAATTGCAGCGCGGTGATGTTCCCGCAGCCTGTGGGAAAAACGAGGCAGGTGAGTGGGGTGAAAGAGCATCTCCACCCAGACAGTAAATATAACAGTCTGCAGTAAATGCTTCACTAACACGTGAATGTGTAATGGAAGCAGTTGCAATTACAGCCTGGGAGCACAACACACCATTATATTGACCTTCCTCACCTTTCAAGAGGGCTATAAAAACCCAGGGTTTTATCTGACCTATGCTGGGTTTACATACATTTCACAGGTAAAAGATGTGTCCACATAACCTCTACTCACATCTCCCAGTTTCATTTTCACAAAAAAAGCCCAAACTCTCGAGTTCCTGCATATTTAGACACGAACAGTTTTTATACACAGTCACTCCAGAAATCCAGCTTTTAGTTTCGAGGTTTGTTTATTTTGCGGTGTTCTCCCCCAATTCCTATACAATGTTTCTTCAATTACAAAAATTCTTTGTTTTTTCAAAGAATTATTTTAAAAAAACACTTAGAAGATTTTTGAGTTGCTGACTCCCTAAGCAATCCAAATGATCTAGTGGTAGCTGGATACAACATCTACATACACATGAATTCCCAAATTGAACTGTAAGTTTATATAAAGACAAAATAATCTGGAAGATCTTTAAAAAAACAAATGCATTTGCATATGAACTGAAGCAGAATGAAAAAATAATAATTTTCTCTTTGTACTTTGAAATAACTGATTTCCATAGTGTCTGACATTATTTTTCAAACAGTGCATTAAGACAAACAGATATTCCAAATTTTTCAAAGCTTGCAAAAATGATGCATTTTCCTTCTTAACATTAAAATATCAAATCAAACATTTAACTTGTGGCCATTATTCACCTTGCTCATTTAATTACTCTTATCAAGATGTGCTTCAAGGACATTACAGCACACTCCTTATTTCCTTTTTAAGTGCATGAACTTCTAGCATTTCTAACTCTCATCTCAAACAGACTTCCAGTGATGGCTTTAGGGAGTAGCATCAAAAGCGGAGTTAGATATTCTAGACGTTTTATCCTTATAAAATTATTATTAGTAATACTGATAGACCAGCATATTGAGATGTCACTTTGCAGTGCTTTCTGTCTGTATTGAACCTGACAGCATTCATACTCACTAAGGGATAGACAAGTCATAATTAAGTTCTGTACAAGTTCATACAAGTTAGGGTCTTTGGTATGATATGGCATGGTATCACCCAAACCTCTTCAGCTAAATATAACCTGGAATTTTAGCAAGTATTCAGCTGTTTCTTCACAACAAATCTCCCCCCGCAAACGAAAGTTCTGTATGTGCAAATGGTGGATGCCTGTCCTCTGAATAGGAATAGCTGGGGTGTTCCCTTTCTGAAAACTCACACGTTTTATTAGGAAAACAGCTTTCTGCAAAGCCAAAAACAGAACCAAAAAAAGCCATCATTTTCTACTTGTAGCTATTGTCTCTCCGGTGCATTCTTTCTGTTATATAAATTGTTCAGATTTAGCAATGGCAGAAAAGATTGCTTTCTCCAGAAACAGGATAAAATACACTGCTTTTCAAGCTAGTAACATACACCTTTTCACCACATGTGAAAAGCTCGCTATGCCTCTAAATGTATTCATATAAATTGACTGTACCTCAATAATTATGCACCAAATCTGCAACTGGATCTGCACAGGGAGGCTCTTCTCTCTTAACACCTTACTGAGATGTCTTATAGACACTGTCTTCAGGCTCCTGCTCCCACAGATCTGGCTGCAACATCATGGTTCGAGTTATAAAAATGGAAATCTGCAACTCCTGACTGGAATAGCTGTGTGTTTGGATCAATTCCCAGTGGACAGTTAGCCTAATGCTAGTCCACAGTACCCCCATGCTGCATCATTCTGCTGCTAGGGACAAAGACAACTTCCCCAAAAGCCAAGGGAAAGAAAGTGTTTGGGTTTTTACGTTCTGCCTCGTGGAGATGGGAGCCAAAAAGGTAAACGCTGCTTAACTTGCTAGTAAATATCAAAGGTGTGATATCATGCAGCTATACATCCTACAAATAAAAGCGCACAAAAACATCTTTTGACAAATAGAAATATATTTGAATGGCAATAAAACTGCTTGTAGTATTTTGATTTATGCCTCTTTTCCTCTGGGGTGTTCTTCACAGTCCATCATTTCTGAGTAAAATATTTTTCTTTGTGACAGCCGGTCACTAGTAAAGCACACCAAATCCCTCATTTTCTATCTAGAGGACAAGTCTCATCTATGGGAAAGGCAGCCAGATAATAAAAATGATATTTGCCATTCAGTAAAATAACAAAACTACACCACCAAAATGATTTTCCAATGCAGCTATTCCACATCAATCATTTTTCAGTGCTGACATGAACTTCCACGCCAAAAAGGAAAGTTAATATTCTCATTCTAATCCTTCCCATTTCCAGCTTCAGTAAGAAACCTTACAGTAAGCTTGTTTCTACTTATACTGTAAAATCTAATTCTGCACAACAGGCTGTCCCGATTCCCCAAGATTAAATGCTTCTGCAATGAGGGAAGGGAATAAAGGATTTAATTAGTAGCCAAGGTTATGATTCACAGTTGTTTGATCTCTTTGGCAAACTGGTAACAAATGCTTTAGTAAATTGAGAGCTTAACCATTAACTGGTGATATTTGTTTGTTCAGCCACTTGTGACATCTCTGAATTTCGGTTACCGAGGCACTGTCTGCAACCTCTGGGCACATCCAGCATGCTTAGATGGTCAATACATTACCACCCTCAGTTCCGTGAATGCTTTATTTTTGTTAGGAGTGTGGCAGGAAATGACCTCCCCTGAGCATGCTGCCAGAGCAGCAGGACACCTTCACGGTGCACCCGTCCCCACAGCCAGGAGGAGAAGCCCTTTGGAGAAGCACTGCTGTGCACAGGGAGTCTCTGATGGCAGCATGGAAGCAGTTTTTAGGGATTACTGGGATACTTCAGAGAGCCTGCCTGTTCAGTGTAGCTGTGTGAGCTAAGCTGTCTCGCAATCGCAATCCCTCATTTTTAGATGTTTAGTTTTGCCTAACTTAGGGAGAAAGCTAGTTTGATAAGTGCATTAGCAACAGGGTCAGCAGACGTGGCTTTTGCTCTTTTGGCAACAAAGCTGTTTTCCTCTCCTGAGTATTCATGAGGCTTTGAGCATCATTGTCACCATACCCATTAACCTCATAACTGACATCTGAAGGGATTTGCCAAACACCACTTGAGTGTTTCTAATAACCAGCAGCATATTACCTTAAAAAATAAAATATACAGTATGTCTCTAAAATCAAGCTAAAAATTACTGTTTCCAATACCAGACAACACCCCAGCCGGCACCTTTCCGAAGAAAAATTGCCAATACCTTTCACTGGCAACCAGTAATTTTTTCTCTCAATAGGACATCAAGATCACCTTAAAAATAGCACCTGCTGTGTGACATATCTCATGGATTTAAACTCACAGAACTAGATCTAGAAGCCACCAAGGCAGCTGTAACATTCCCTTAGGAATGTTCCAGAAGGATGAAGCAGGATTACCAACAACAGAAAACTATGCTAGTGGTAACAGGGCCAAGAGATTAATGCAAACCTGCATTATTTGCAGGTAATACACTTGGTCTGCTTTATTTGTGCACTGAAAAAACCTGTTGTGGATGACGGCACTATTCGAAGCATAAGAAACGAGGTTAAAGAAACACTGACAACAAAATTAAATGGATTGATCATACACATTTCAGAAGAATGCCTGACAGAATAAAATTAGTAGAGATCCTTAGTTTTTCCTGCCTCCTTTTGTTGTTAGGATACTTAACCTACAATAAGTCATTGAGAGGAAACCTGATCTCTTCATTAGTCCATCAAAAATCTGGATTGGAATTTCACTTAAGGAAAACAAGCATGACGAAGAATTTTATGCAATTCAACAGACATTCTCATTCAGTTGGAAAATTGT
Source organism: Neopelma chrysocephalum (assembly GCF_003984885.1). NCBI lineage: Eukaryota > Metazoa > Chordata > Aves > Passeriformes > Pipridae > Neopelma > Neopelma chrysocephalum. Next base: position 8,014,874 of record NW_020897693.1, read on the forward strand.
TACACATTTATAAATGCCCCAAACTGTTGTAATTGAGATATTTGTACATTTGACTGCATATTATTAGTTTTTCACAACACAATCAGTCAAAACCTTAATAAATTTCCCAAGGTGTGGCTCATTCCCCAGTCCCCCACTCACCAACAGCCACAGCGAATGTCACCATTCAGCCAGCACCCACCTGCCTTCTTCCTGCAAGGGAACCTGCAGGGCCACCCCAGAAGAATGGTCTGGGACAAAGGCTCAGATTTCTTTTTTTTTAAACCTTTTTATGAAAAAGGAAGTAAGCAGGTGCATGGTTTGGTTTTTCTATGATTCAAGAAAAAAAATAATTTTCAATTAAGTTTTACAAGATTAATCCCCATTTTGAAATATAGAGTTCTTTCAAAAGTATAATAAGAAAGGAAAAACAAATACTAATTAGAAATATTTATTGTCCTTACAAAGCATCTGAATTTTCTATCCAACCCTTAGTAATGCCATTAGAAGTTTGTTCCCTTTTTCATCTCAGGAAGGTGTTGTACATATTAGTTTAGTGTTAACAGAAATATTAAAGCAACAAGACAAAGGAAAGGTGGTGCTAATTTCCTATTTATAACACTTGCCTTTTTGTTCATGTGCAGAACATTTTATTACCAGGACCGTGATGTCTGGCACAGACCTCCCAACATACAAGGACACTGATATTATCGGAGTTAAAAGGTCAACTCTGTCTATTCAGAATGAGTTTAACATGAACGAAAACTCAGTAGGAGAGAGCCACAAATTTATAATATCTTTTACAAAATGCCCATTTCTCAGTAAACCTAACACTGATTTGAAGTCAAGCTCAGTTTTCAAACCTATTTAAATTCTCTGCAGTCATCTTAAATTTCTGACTTGGGACAGAGTAAAGTATTAGAAAGAAGGCTGAAGTCAGTTGGCCTGAAGTTTTTGGCACTAATCATTATTTAGATTTGAACTTTATCTTTAACACATCAGTTTTTAATCATATGTTGTGCATGTGAACTGAAGTATTTTTTTCCATTCAGGCACTGAAAAGCGTTCCTTGTCACAGAATCTGGTGGATGAGATTCAGAGTAACTACATTAAGCCATTTCATTAGTGCATTTAAGTCTAATGAAATCTTTCATCCTTAGTCCTCCAGGCACTTTAGGTATAGAATTTGCTGTGGCTGAAGGTTATCCTGTCATTCTCTGCCCATTACATTTGATGGGAATCTCTCCGTACTGAGCGACATTTTAGATGCTGTAAATTGGAAGGGATTAGGTTGCATCGCTCTGTATTCTGAAATAGGAAATGCTTGATCACCATACCCAGGAACAATATCAGAATCACTGATTTTTTCAAATGATGTCAGCTACCCAGCTTCTCCTTTGTTTTGTTGCCAGAGTTTGGCAACTGTTGTTGGCCACAAATATGATACATTAATTAGAGGCTCTCAAAATAGAGCCTGGCCCATAAAGTATGATGACATTTGAAGACTGAAGTTTAATTAAACTGAAGTTTAATTAAATGGGCTTAGTGATTACACAGAATTATAGAATGGCCTGGTTTGGAATGGACCTTAAAGATCATCTAGTTCCAACCTCCTGCTGGGGGCAGGGACACCTTTCACTAGACCAGGTTGCTCAGAGCTCCATCCAACCTGGCCTTGAACACTGCCAGGGATGGGGCATCCATAGCTTCTCTGGAACCTGTTCCAGTGCCTCACCACACTTAAGTAAAAAACTTCTTCCTAATATCTAATCTAAACCTGCCCTCTTTCAGTTTGAAGCCATTCCAGCTTGTACTGCCACTACAGGCCCTTGTAAAGAGTCTCTCTAGATCTCCCCTGTAGGCTCCCTTCAGGTACTGGAATTTACATAAATACTCCCATACATTTTCAATGTATAAATGTGTTTATTTTTAACATTCTTTAATGGACCATACCCTCTGGAGTTCCCATCCATTCATGAAAGCAAAGTTAGAAACTAGTGACAAGACAATGAAATGACAAGACAAATGAATTCAGCTATCCCCCATAGTCCTCACTGCCAGGGTCTTCATAGGTTTAAATGCAACAGAAATACAGAAGTAATAGTTACACATAGAACAAGGAGAATCACAAACAGCAGGCAAGGCAGATTTTTAAAACTTCTTTGGTCTTAGCATTCAAAGTCACTCTAGTAATTATTGGCAAACAAGTAAACTGTTTATGAAACATCTATGTCTATTGAACTCCTATTCATGCTTGTAAATTGGTCATGATGCATAAGATTTCATTAAATGCATTTGTCCATTTAAGCAATGAATAATTCAACAACAACAGCAAATTATTTTTATGAAGACATTTGATTAATAATGTGTATAGAATAGTATGTTTCAAGGGTTTAATTTTAAGAGTAAGAGTTTCTTTGACTTAAATGCACGTCTCATAACATTATTTCTGTTCCCTACCTCAGGGAATGCAGGGACTGACTTCCATAGGAATACCAGTGGTTCTAGATCAAAAAATTTCTCTGCAAGAGTAATGTCAAAGTTACTCTTTTGGTCAACCCTTCGGTTAGTAAACAATTTGATTACTATTTACTAATTGTGAACATGGCCCCAGCAGAATAAGCTTAAGCTGAATTAACTCTTGTAATCTTCTTCCCCCGCTATATATTCTCCCAACTATATGTAATTTTAAAACCACAGCCATCTTTTAATGGATTTGTATTTTATTTTACAGCAGCTTTCATGTCTCCCTTCTCAAAAGTCAACTCAGAAATCCTTTCATGTGCTATAGCAATCCTCTTTTCTCTAGAGATAGTTCAGTTTAGTTTGATTCAAGGATTTTTAAGAGACATGGAAAAAAGAACAAGCTTAAAAAATAACATCGACTTTGGAGGATTTTGATGTTTCAATATCTTCAGGTAATAATAAATATAGCCTATTATTATAGGAAACACTTTAGAGAGGAAAAAATTGTGTAGGCTTTTCACAATCATGCCATTGCTGCATGGTCTATAAGTGGGGGAAGCTGGAAAGACGCAGGCTCCCTGTGGGATGGGCAGCTCAGCAGCCAAAACTCAGAGCATGACATGATCTCCCCAGCTCTCAGCTCTATCTCAGCACAGATATAACACTGACGTACAGCTGGGGAAAGGCACATGTGCTGACTTCAGCACAGCACTGGGCTTCCCCCTGCTCTGGGAGCCTTCACACAGCAATAGCAGCAGGTGAGAGAGAAACCTGAGCAGCTGCCTTTGGAAGGCCAGAAAGAATCCTGAGCTCCACATCAGTGGCCTCGCAGAGGTGTCCAAGGGGCGATGGGGAAGCAGGAGTTAGGGGCTCATATGGAATGGGGAAAACAAACAAGCTCAAGAGACATGACTTGTGTAAGGCACCAGTAGCAACTTGAGACTCAGAGAGACACCAAAAAACACGACATTAATTCTTTAATATATGCTAATACCAAGGCAATCTGAAATGAGTATTTAAACACAGGCCTGAGAAGGGAAAGAACTATTGCTCTCCTTACTTTTAGTTGGCACCAGTGAAAATAACAACCCACTTCTGTGGGTCAGCAGGAGATGGTGAAAGTTTTTTTGGTAGTTGTTTTTCTGGTAGGGAACACAGGTGTCACAAGGTGTTGCAATTCACCCAAAGTACAAACTCTCTAATATCTATACTGCTGCACGATGACAGTATTGCTGTAACTCAAGGTAGATCATATTACAACTGAATTTTCAAGAACAGCTTTCTGCAAAGCATTTATGTGATTCCACACCATTAAAGGCGAAGTTTTTAAGCATGCTGGCCCTCTACTACATTCCCAAAGGTCCCTCTATATTCTTCAGCATATCCTGACAAAAAAAAACAAAAAATGGTTTCCAACTAAACCTGAGAGGATCCAGAATAGCTAAACAGCATAGGATTTTGAAGTGCCACACCTAAATTTGTTCAACTTTTTTTTGGGGGAGGGGGCGAATGGTCCAACACATACTATGTCTAGAACCAGGACAAATTGCTGTAGCTAGAATAAAGATCCCGTGTACGTTTTCAGAACTAATGGGATGCTGGGGCAAACAGATGTAGCATCAGAAATTTCCCTTGTGGTCTGCCCACAGTGATGCGAGCTAAGAACATAACCCTCACGATAACGGTTTGTACTGAAATTGGGCAAGAGCATGAGATTTATTGCACATCCTAAATCGCCTTTGCTGTATATTTTCACAATTTGCCTTTAACTTATGCCCGTTACCAGGGTATGAAAAGCTGAACAAAGGACATGGGAAAAAAATAGGAAAATAAAATTATCTTTGGAAGATACCAGAAATTTGTGTAGAAAAAGCAGGAAAAATATACAAACCAGTTCCCATTTTGTCAGAGTTGATTGTTTCCCAACTTTGGTGATGTCATTATCAAATACCAATCGATATTGATACCCAGATCAAATCACAGTGAACTTTTATTCAGCTCTTCACTCTCTGCATCTTATTGAGTCAGAAGGCTGTTGCTTTTTCACACGGTTTCAAGGCCAAGCTATTTGAAAGTAGCTAGACACAAATGAGATTACAGATAAGTAAATAATAATGTACAGCACTGTCTTACAGACACAGTCTGACACATTAAACTCCTTTTCTAAACAAGCTGAAGACAGAACACAACAGAGTTTTTTGTTCAGTGCACATGGGAAACCACAGATACTATTTTACATCATCTGGTTAAGAGCAATCTTTTCAGATAAAAAAATATTTTTTGCAGAGCTTGTCATTTAAGGCTCTGAATTACACAAGGAAATTCAGGGCTACAATCAGTGGCACTAAGAAGAAGTAACCATATTTTCTATGATTATTTGCCTCTCTATTTTTTACCCATTAAACTTACAATAACTTTCGAATATTTAACTGGCTGACATTACACTACTTCATTATGCTCAAGAAGTTCTTTACACTACACAGTAGCTCATTGCTGTATTCACCAGAGAGAGTTACAAGACCCCTGCAAACTCAAGGCTGAGTTTGACTTTTCCATTTGGCTTAAATTGCACTGCCCAGAATTCACATCAGATACAACCTGAACACAAAAGTACTAAATGCTGAGTATGAGATGTAAAACCATCAAAATTACATAACTCATTAAGATTCCTCAATTATTTGTTTCTACTCTACATAAAATATGCTTATTTAATATATGCTGTATCTCACATCTTAATTAAGACTCATCATGTAATACTACTGCTGCCATCCCATTTAAACTTTTGTTTTGAGACAAAAGAAATAAGCTTTCATTGGGTCAACTACTGACACAGTTCACAGGGGATCCATGGAAGGTCAAAACAATATTGCACTCTTTAACCTCACACAATGACTTAGTCAGAACTTCCTTCAGTTTTTCCTACGTCTCAGTGATATGTGTATTATAAATAATGGTGAATAGGCATAAAAAATTGACTCTTCTTTGTAAAACAATCATAGGCAAGAGGTGAGAGTCACTCACATACCCTCACAAGTTCAGCTATTCTACCAAGGCAAAGTAGGTAAGTCAAGAGAGTTTCTCAGAGGTTCAAGACAAATGAAAGTCATTGCACAGTTGTGACTGACAAAACAAAGCAGATCTCCTGTTCCAGAGACAGGAACTAGAGCAGGAAAAAATATCTGAAAGGAAAAAGCCATTGATGTGAATGGCAATATTTCAATTACCAAAAAGTGATGATATTATTTTGGAAATCCTAACATTTTCCATGTTGTTTTCTATTACAGTGGGGATTGGGAAATTCTCCTGCTGCTCAATAATGAGAAAGAAAAAGTGGAAATCACTGCTGCGAAGCTCTTTCTAAACCCTATATTCTGAAATTGTACCGTATCAAAATCTCCCACCATTGCCACAGATATCAACTGAAAAACATGAGGCCAAATTCTGCTCTTATTTTCACTATGAGACAACAGAAGGGACTGGAAGCTGATGCACTGTTAGGTCACCTTGGCTTCTGGCCTGCCATCTCTGTAGGGGCTCTGGATGTAACTTATGCAGAGTGATATAAGTGTCTTCTCACAGCTGCACTTTTTAGTGGGTGTAGCCTCCAAAAATAAACTGAAAGAAAACTGTAAACATGAGGGTGTTGCTGTGGTTTGTGTAAGCTGCAATGAAAAGCACAGCAAACTGTGAACAGATAGCATTTGGACAAGGGGACTACAATTCTCAAGTCAAAGCCATCACTTCAGGAAAAAAAGGCAGTTACAAATGTAGTTCAAGACTGCAGTTTTTGCAACTGGAAGCATTCTCCAAGATTTGTTATTTTACAATGGTGGAGAAACACATGGGATTTCAACTTGTGGAGAACAGCCTTTCCCTATAAATCACAGAGCGTAATCTGAAACCTAGAAACAGCACAGGGGCTCACATTTATGGATTTAAAACAGATGAAGAGCAAGCATGCTCTTAACCCTTTCCCCATAATTCCTTCCCAGTACAAAATGGAAATGAATATGCAAGTACTGAACAGAAATTAACTTGATAAAAATCAAGATTAATACAATTCTGTAAACATTGAATAGTTCAGACTTCCCTAAGGACACAAGCACAGAATTGTGCTAAAGCAAAGCACTGTAAAACTGTTCGAGCATAATCCACTCTTCGGACTGTTCTTTCATCAACTTTTATTTAAGCAGTTTATCTTATTGAGATTAGGATCTCTCCTATAGAGCAAGACCTGGCAAACACAGGCCTCTGGTTTTGAATATCAGGCTACATTTCATTGGAAAAGAAGTAACTAGCAGCTTGTCATCTCACCATAACATTATAAACTCCTTAATCAGGCAATAGGAGAACTAATACTAACACATTAGCAATAATTTCTCTTCAGAAATATGTAAGAGCATTAAGATGATATAGTGTTTATTTATTGTCACTCAAGATCCCCAACCTTTTTTCTATCAGTTTAGCCCCTCAGTGGATGAAAAAACCCAAACCCAGCAAAGCCTATTCCAACAGCCTTTTTCTTGATTTTTTTTTTATTTATAAAAAAACACAGAGTAAAAGAATGGATTGGAATATCAGCATTGCCAAGATGCATTAGCCTCTACCTTGTCACTGTCAGAGTTCCAGTACTTCTAGAAATTCACTCACATACATAACACAATGGTATGATTAAAAACAGAAATGGGCTCAGATTAAAATAAAGTATGATGGTATGTCATGTTAAATCTCTACACTAACGTAATATTTTAAAGCAAACTCTGAACCAACCAACACAGGATAGGAGAAGAGGAAAGATAATTTTAAGCTTACTGCAAGATCACTCATCTGCATACACAGTATTTGTCCATGGTAATTCAAGCTCTGTCCCTTTATTGGCTGCAGTTCAGTGAAGGGGTACTTTTGTCCATGTCTCCTGTTGAAAAGCTAGGGTGTCTCTGTACTTCACTGAAAAGGCTGCAATTCATAGAAAAAATGTCTATAAAGTGGCAATGATGGGCACCCAAAGCTTTTTCAAGTGAAGAAATAGCTACCTGAGAACATTAGAAATACGCATAATGAAAAAGAATTCAATCTTAGCCACTGGGCATGTTGTGGGAGCATCTAAAAAATGCGGACATGGCTAGAATTTTGTGCTACAATAATCAGAGGGACAAGCTAAAAAAATCTGAGTTCTTTTGAAAAAAGTTTCTTAAAATGCTTTCATGTAATTGTAGGTGCAAAGAAAGATTTGGGGAAAACAGTGTAAGACAGAATTTATGCTATTAGAACAATTCACTCTTATGACCAGCATTTGATAGGTCAAATCATGTGTTAGAAAATCTCCATAACCATAAGAATCACATCTTTTTTTTTCTTTTGAAACTATTTCAAACCAAAGAGTGATTTTTAACAAATTCATACTTCATGAAAAATTTAAGATTAGACCTTTAACTGCATTATCTTCATCCTTTTATCACTACAGCTTTTTCAAGCCTCAGTATTTTTCAAGAACATCCTCCCTTGCTTCACTTCAGTAGTCCCGCAGATGCTTAGATTCAGATCTCACCTTTGTGTCTTGTGAACCCACAATGATATTTGTGTACAAACACCTATGGATGTCCCACTGGGATTTTCAAAGATGTCTATCAGCCCATCTAACTAGGATGAGATACACAGTTTTGAAAAATCCCATGAGATAACCTAAATGACTGTGGCAACCTGACCCATTCCATATGTAAGCAGATGTTCAAATTCTGTAAGTAAGAAGGAAGAGGTTCTTTGCATCTTGAAAGCCACTAAAAACATGGACTGCACCACATTTACTGAATTATGTATTCCAAATGGATAGATAAACCCTTCTTTAAAGCACGTCCAGTGCAAAAGTTCCTGCATAAATGTACCAAGCTGCTTTGAAGTCCCCATCTCACCACAGCGGGCGCAGGACCACAAGAAGGACCATGAGACTTACTGAACTCAAGGCAAGAACACATGCCTGAACTTACACACTTGCTTAGCATACCAAATGATCAGTAGAAACTTGAAAAATTAGTACATACAAGAAAACATTTAAGACAGTAAATGGAGACTACATATCATGGAGAATTCTAGATACACACTTAATAACCAGGCTCCTATCTTTTACATGGAAAAATCTGACCCGAAACATCCGAGTTCTCCTGTTCAATCTAAAAATTAAAGAATATCCTGTGTTATTACTATTGCAAAAAGAAGGTAAATTTTATGAGCTGATATGCTGGAGACAGAAACTGGCTGGGACTAACTACTCTGGTATGTGAACTCTGTTTCTTTCTGCGGCTTCAAAGCACAAGCACAACTCAACAATGTAATTTTTTCACCTAGAATTATTCTCTGCTAAGTTAAATACGGAAAACAGTATGTGTTTTAATTACTTTCTCCCTCTCAAATAAGAAACTGTTAACAAGCCAGTTGTACCTTTCAATTTAATTTCTGTTGCATAGAAAAAAATATTTTTCTTAATATTCCTATTTCACTGCGTAAATATGTGATGTTTACAGAATGATTAATGGTTGAATACTTTGTTAGAAATATCAGATAACTTTGTAACTTTGCAGTTTTGCAACACCATTTCTGCAAAGCAACAATTCCTCAATAAGGGTTGAGCTTCAGCTCAGCTACACTCAGTGTAGCAGACAGGTATCCCTTGATCCTGGCCAGTTTTAATTGGGCTTTATTTATTCTAGAAATACTTTTTTCAGTGGCATCGATACAGTCATAGAATTCAGTATTCAAAGAAGTAATACAACCATGCGTTTCCCTCGGCAGTATCAGCACAGAGAAAGTTAAATGGAAATGAAAACTAAACTACTGAAGTCCAGAGGAGTGACTACAGTCCCAGATGGACAGTCATTTGAGGGAACACACTAGTAGTGGAACTAAGGTGCTATCACTTCTACTACACCTGTCTGAGAATTAGGAGATTCCCACCTCAAGAATAACATCATCCAGCATACACAATACACATGGCAAACATTACTTAAGAAAGCGGAGAGATATCTTGCTTGGCATTAAAAGTGTTATGATAATTTCCTTTTTTGCGTGTGTAAGATGGGATGCACACATACTTCTCACTCTCCAGTGTCTTTCCTGCAAAAGAGGTAGAATCAGCTGCAGTTAGCCAAACCTTCAACTGGTTCAAACCAGAGCTTCACTGATTTAATTTTTTCCCAGCATTATGGAAGGTCCTGAAATGTTTTATCCTAGATCACAGCCTGTACTGACCCCTTTAGCTGCTGCTTTCCAAGGACACATTAATAACAAGCTATTAGGGCAACTATGTAGTTGCAGTCAAGTCAGTGGGAATACTACCTTATTGAAGATATCAGAGTATTAGGTTGGAAGGAAAAAAGAAAGAGATTACAAAATGGAGGAAACACTGTATCCCCTAAATAAGGGCCTTTCCAAGGTGCTTTCTCACTTTAAAACATGCAGATCTGCATCTAAATGAAAGGCCCAAAAGCCAAAAGTCCAAATATCCTCTTCAAGTCAGTGGATTCAGAGAGTGTAGTGAGATAGCTAAAATAACTGGAATAAAAAATCTGCCCTATTATGTGTTACTCATGTATGTTACTCAGTTACTAAGACAGCCTTAAATAAAAACATGTGGATTATATAATAACATATAAATGTTTAGTTTTTGTAACATACCCTCACCTAAGTAGATAATTGGCAATGAGGACTGAACATGAGAACTTTTGACCTGAAAGTACTTTTTTTTTTTTCCTGAATTCAACAAGAACATACTGTCTGTTTTCTTAAGACTTCAAATAATTTACAATGGTCATGATTTTTTTATTTAAAAAATGTGCTTAGAGAAGATTGAATAAGTTCTTGGAAGCTGAAGAAAGTTATCCAGTAAAGTGGTATCTATGTTTAAACAGGAAAAATGACAACATAGATGCTGGCATTGACAGTGCTCAAATCAGTGTTCTGGAAGTATCAAATATAAAATTACCTGTCAGTGAAAAAGAACCATGGGAATGTCAAGAGAATGACATCATTCTTTATTTTTCTCACACATCCTAAAGTTAAGTATTCAACCACGCATTCACACCAGTTTTTGAAGAGAACATAAAAGGCAGAGCCATCATAATATAGGAGGATGTGCCCTAAAATTATTTCTCATCTTCTCCTATTTGCAGATTGCTGTCCTTTCACAAGGGTTAGTGCAGATTGGTGATGGAGTAAAATCTTGGCCTGCTGAAGTCAATAAAAGTTTTGCTATTGATGTCAGTGGGTTGGAATTCCTTCTATTATCTTTAGATACCTGGACAGCTGCCTGAGCATCTGCTGAGGTTGTGTATAAAAAGTCAAAGCACAGTTTCTTCAAAATACTCTAATCTGTTGGTGAGGACAATTTCATCCCATTAAAAAGTACTTACAAATTAAGGGTTCATTAGAAGTTGCTATGCCTGACTTGTTTGGTAGATTTATTATGGAAATCTACTTTCTTGCTTCACAAAGCCACCTTTTTCTAAACACTTGTAAAAATATGGTGTATTAAACAACTTGTCCAAGGTTACTCAGGGAGCCTATGGCAAAGCCAAAAATTCAGAGTCCCACAAAATTATTTGAAGTACCAATTAAGAGAAAGACCATAAGGAAAAAAGAAGGAGGTACATACTGGCGAACTAACATTTTCCTAGCCCATTATTTCCTATAAGCACAATGAATTGAAGTGCGAGGAAAACATTGTACATTCACAAATATAAACCAGGTTATTGTCCAACTTATGAACATATTTATATATATATATCAATATTCAGACATAACATATTTGGGTATCTCTGCTTATAAAGGCACAAAGAACAAGCAAGGGTCTGAAAGGAAGAAAGCCCTGGTTTATGGCTAGAGCCAAAGTGCAAAAGCCAAGCTCAACACTGTGTCTGCTCTCAAAACTGTCAGTACAACAGATTTTCCCAGTCCCCACCTCTCCTACCTTTTTCTGTGCCTATGAATGGCAACATTTGTGTGACTATTTATAGCACAGCGACAAGACAAGAATGCAAAATCTATATTAAAACAGAAAAGAGAGTTCAGATAGATTTCTCTACAGCTGCTAATTATTAGCAACTCTATTCACATTTCACTTCCATCTCTCATTTCTTGTATTTAATGTAGTTTTCTTAACTAAGCTTTCCAATTATATAGATTTCCATTTAAATTTGCTGTTCTGTTCAAGAAACCAATGCATTTTCTAAAAATGACTGTTCCTGTAAAAACAGGGTCATTGGCAGGAACACAGCCTCACTAGGCTCACTGATGTTAAAAATAAATGTATGGTATAGTCTAAGTTCATTAGTCTAAAGCACAATTCACTGATATATAGGTGGCATTAGACACCTATTGGGTTACATACTCTTGCTATGTTGATGTTCAGGTAGACTTAACAGTACCTGGCTGTCTCAAGGGTACATGTCCTGAAAAAAGTTTTCATTCTTTTAATATTTCACTTTATCTGCAATCACTTCAAGCAACTTGTATTGAGCGGAGCTGATTTTACAAAAAATAATCAGAAATACAGCAAGAAACATCCAGCCTTGCTACAAGATTGTTCAACGCTTCAGCAGGATACAAAGCCCCTCTACCTCCCTCCACCCCCCTAAAATATCCTTTTTTTCTCAGACTGTGCTTGAGTGAGCACAAGACATCACAACAGCAACCAAACATACAATAGTGTTTAAACTCTGACATTAAGGTTAACCAAGTATGTCCAGGGACTCAAGAAAGATCTTGCCTGAGCGCGAGGGGGAATGCCATGAAGGCTGAGGAATATAAAATTAAAATGTTTTGTAAATGGTCCTACTGTCAGCATGTAGGAATCAGATATGTATGGGGATCCAAACTGTGATTTATTTCCTCTTAAATTAAAAAAAAAATAAATAATGGGGGAAAAAAAGTGTTTCCAGTATTTAAAGCATTAGAGCAAACCCCCATGTTTTCTTTCAACTACTTCTTTATGGGAAACTACAAATCAATTGTCGTGAGAAGCTGGGGCTTGAAATGATAGAATGACCCAAAATAGACATGATGAGATTGGTCATACAAAGTCGTGAGAGTTGACCCACATTAAAGATAGAAAAACAGGTCCCAAACTTCCTTTTAGCTATGCGTTTAACACTGGCTAAAAATATTCTAAGCTCTTGCAGTAGCAATTCCATGCTATCAATCCATGAACACTTCCACTGAGTGAACTGGATAATATCTCATGTGAGGTGAAGCACTCACATAAGATTCTGTAGGGATGAGGCCAAAGGGTTTTTCCTTCTCGTAAACCAGAAACGGATCACCAAAAGACTGTTATAGGGAAAAAACACAGATTAAACAGAGCACTAACACATTAATTTTGCAGAACTTGATGTTAACTGAAAGACTCCGGACTGGGCTGAGGTACAAATATTCAGCCTGATAATATTTATGAAGTTAATACTTACAAAAAAGCGTTAAAATACAAAACACACAAAGCCCCTGCAAGGAGACCCTCCAGATAAAGAGGCGATGCAAGATGGCATATTTCTACTTGAGGTGCTTTTCAAATTTAATATTTCTCTGATACACTTTCTACCCCAAGTACTGAGGCCTTGTAATGTCCAAAGCACTTCCAAGACAAAATTTACAGCTTCTCAGGAAATGCTGGTGCGAGTGAAAACTTCACAGTGCAAGTGTTAATACAGAGAAGGGAAATAGCCCTGACCTTTTTAAATTCAGACCAAACCTTTGTTGCAAGCTCATTTCCAAAGTGTAACATGTCACTAGCAATTTTCTATTACAATGCCATGTTGCTAAATTTAAAGTGGTTTACCAGATTTAGAGAAACCTGAGGTACTAAAAAAATACAAATAAAATCCCACTATTCTTGCAATGAGTAATAATCCATTTTTTCAGCTTTGCCTTCAGCATATGGTTGTCGCTGGTAGGAAGGTAGAATTCAAGCAAGAGAAAGCAAGACCTTACTTTTGTTCTGTTTAATGTGCCAAGCAATTCTGTTTCTTGTGAATTTAGTAACATACTACAGCCTTCAGTGAACAGTAATCATTGGAAGTATTAGGAAACAGAAGCTAAGGATTAACCTTGCATTAAAACTACTGTTGACCTTATAAGAGTGATTATTTATTAGTCTGTGAAAATCAAGACATAACCTCACAGCTCATATAACTATTCAGGTGTATTATAAAAATAAATAAATACCATCCTTCTCTCACCACCAACAGCACTACACTTGAAATCACTTGCACTTGAAGTTTTAATACTGATATTTAACAGGTCAACATAAATACTGCATTCAGATTATTGTTAAGATTTAAAAGTTTATCAATAAATTTAATAATTGCTGCATGATTAAAAAAATGTCCGCAAAAAAAGAGAAAGACTCAAGTCTGCTTTGTTTATAAGATGTGTAAAGAATTTTGCTTAGAATATATAGAGTTAAAAAGCAACTACTTGGTCGTACTCAGTTGTTTGTGCAGCACCAAATTTAAATCCAAGAGAGATTATGAGAAAATTTGCTGCAGGCTGTCAGACCTCATTAAGTTAATGGAACTGGTAAATTGGCACATTTCCAGCACATTGTAGAAAGAAAAGAGCTTTCAGCTCAAGAGTGAAGGAGATCTAGTTTCAGTTTGGCAGCTAAAGGAGATTATTAGCTATAAATAATGGCTGCACTGAGATGACTTATATGGGATTGCTTGACCAAAATGAAGTTGAAGAGACAAAAAACATTAACATTTTGAAACGAATGATACAGTCTCTTTGTTGGATGGAATCTAGAACAGCTTTGTAGACATTTTCCTTTCAAAGCCCTACTATTTACAAAATCATCTAAAAGTCTTCGTAACAAGCTTAGCTACCACTGAACTCATTAACGGAGAGAAAATTCTTTTCTTTGTTGAGTCTTTGAATCTCTTTAAAAGATGTTATGAACCAATGCTTCAGTGTGAGGTGGTGATGTGCTGTGATGTACTAACATAAAAGTATTATATTATATTATTTTGGTCTGTTTTCATAGCCAGGACAGCCAGAAAGGTATCAGTAGTCATGCAGGGCAGGGAGCAGAAATAAGTAGACTTAGAAGATGCTAGTTTCCTGAGGAATCAGAAAAGACAAAATGCAGAAGAATGTGAGAGAGAGGAATTTCTCTTGGGACAATGAGATGTGCATTTTCCTTCACATTTACATTTCTTACATTTTTCTTACCTCAAATTTCTCAATGGTAAACTACTGTAAATGCTGAACTAAAGAAGATTAGATTATCCTCTGAATTTACACCAATAAACCCAGATTCTGGGGCTTACTTAGATACTGAGATCTGCGAAGTTCAAGTCTGGATTTCAAGTATCCCTATGGCCAGGAACTGGTTCTACCCATTTACTTATCTGATTTGAAGTCAGCTGGGTATTTTTCCAATCTCCTGCGGTGAAGTTTTTGGAAACAGGTGTTGATTCACGGCGCTAAAAAAAAAGTGCAAGCCCAACTTCTTCTGCATAAAATGAGAACAGGAATTCTACTGTTTACTTAACTCATTCTTTCTTTGTTCTCTTATTGTTTCTCGGGAACACATTTTAAAGGAAAATGAGGCCAGTTTCTATGTGTATTTTGGCCCTAGCTTCTTTGTCAAGCGGTTGGTGGAGGGGTACATAAGTGCCCGTGAGCTAGTTTGGTAAGAACACCTGTCACCTTGCAAACTGGATTAACATCACACAGATCCCTTGTCAGCATTGCACTGGAGTGACATTTACTCCTGAGGAACTCAGCCCAAATCGAATCCAACTACCTTCATTCATGATACGACTGATTTCCCCAGGCACCCAGTCACAGTGGATATAGAGGCACTTCAGTATCTGTACACGTCTGCTTTTACTTTAGATTTACTGGTGAGTGATTAGTGAATTCTGCCAAAAAAAGTAAACATCAGGTTCCCTCCCTATGAATGAAAGCTTTATTATGCTCTAAAATCTCTGCACAGAAAAGGCTGCCTCCAAGAACCAGCTGAGCTAAAAGTGAAGAAAAAAAAGCCCAACCAAAAAACATTAATGCAGTAACACGCACTGCTCTCACCAGGGATCTGGAGGAGGAATACATCAGAATGTAGGAACACCAGTCAAGTTCTGATGCTGCGGTGCCAATTTGAAGAGTTAGGCATGCTAAAATAAACTTAATTCACTGCATCCCTTACACAGTGGGTAGAAATTCACCATCTAACATTATTACTCACACTCTTGCCCGCTCCAAAAAACCCCAACCTGAAATCACTTTTTATTTTTAATACTGTTCAAGAGTAGCTCACCTCCTGTAAACAATAAAATTCAGCATGTGAATGTTTCTGTAGGAATATTCACTAGGAAAATTTAGTACTAAGCTATTCAAACAAAATACCAGCATTCCTGCATGAAGTTCTCTCTATCCTTTAGGAAGGGATACATGAAGATCAGAGCTAAATAGTTTATCCAAGTGTTCAGTTTGAATAGAAAACAAAATTGATTGTTTCTTTTGTAAGTTTGCTTTTCTAAGCATGGAGGCCAGAGAGAAGGCATATAGCAATAACAGCTACTATCATGAAGACAAAAATCACACATCCAAAAAAAGCTACTTTGAAACAGTTTTAACCTTTTTTTCCCCCATAAAGAAGTGAAGAAAGACTAACCACAGTTTCAGTTTAATGTTAAAGGTGAATTTACTACTTAGACAACTAAGTAATAAAACCCCAAGCAAATAAAAACAGGCAATTTCTCCTACTATCTCTTCAAATAATGCAGAAAAAGCCCATTTTTTTTCACTTGTAACTTTCAAGGTATGTAAGTAGACTTAATTCTCTCCCATTAAAGGATTATACACTTCATGTACTACAGATTTATAACAAAATGTCTCACTAATATATCCAAGTAGCACAAACAGGACCCTGGTCAGCAAACACACCCCAAGAGACCTGAAGCACTAAGTACCTTCTGATACTCTTCTCTAGACACCTAAACGTAAATGAAGTAAAACATATATGACAAGGTTCTCCAAACCTAGCAGCATTTGAGATTTTGCAGTCTAGTCCACCTCATCTTTTAACTGAACTGTTTTGAACACTTACAGATTAAACATTACATTTAGACAAATCTCCTAACCAGCTGAATGTTATAAACCTAGACAGGAGTGATGACCATTCATATTTCTCATATGGATACCATAAGCCGGAAAATGTAAACTAACACCCGAAGGCAGGAGTCTCCTAATGAAGGTAAAGAGTAAAACAGGGCAAGAAAGGAAGGAGCAGAGAAAGTCAATTCTTTACTGTGAGGGTGGTGAGATTCTGGCACAGGTTGCCCAGAGAAGTTGTGGATGCCCCCTCCCTGTAAATGTTCAAGCCCAGGTTGGACGGGGCTCTGAGCAACCTGGTCTAGGGGAAGATGTCCCTGCTTATTGCAGGGGGGTTGGTCTAGCTGACTTTTAAACGTCCTTTCCAACCCAAACTATTCTATGATTCAACGACAACTGAGAGAAGCTTGAGTCAAGGGAAAGCAATGATTCTATGATTCTAAGATATTTGATCACATGAATAGACTCACTTGATAGAGACTTGGTTATACAGTTCATTTCTTGGAGGAAACAAGTTTAAAACAGCCTGAATAAAGTTTCCTAATTTGAGTGTAAGATATTCCAGAAAAATTATATAGAAAAGAAGTAATATTGCTGCTTTGACATGTGCTGGTTTTTTGTATACCTGAAAGCGACAGTATACTGAATTTAGCTGACTTGATCGATCAAACTATAGCTTTACATACAGCAGTGTTACACACTGCATTGTATCATGTGCCTTCCTATATGGAAATATTAACAAGGCATTCTTTGACCACTTGTCTACTGTAATTACATTGATTTCCATAGAGGTTTCACCCACTTCCAGCTGTTGACCATGAACTTTTGTGTTCTCCATGTATGCCAAACCAAACAGAAGCCAAAATTACTTGTTTGCTATTCATCATCTGTTTTTTTGGGTGCGTATTCAAGACTGTTACGCCAAAGATATTAAATTCCTTATGCCTGTTCATTTGTGGCTAGGTTCATTATGACTATGACAAACACACAAACAAAATTCCTACGGTAAACTTAGTTTAAAAAAAGTCTCCTTCAGTCACAAATTGCTAATCAATTCTGTTCTATCTGATCTTCAGTATAAGTGATATATTGCTGCAAACATATCTGGCTGTATGTGGAAGGCAGGATATCTGTAATAGTCTCTCTGTCCTAGATCTGCATATGTAGGCCTTAGTTTTCAATCAGTGACATATTTATTTTTTTAAGAAAAGGGGCTATAAGAAGATGTATTTGGTATTCTTTTCTATTCTCAGTTTAATTTCAAGTATCTCTAAGTACATACTCCAAACAATTGATTCCTGAAAGGAAGTTCCTCATTTCTAGTTTTTATAAAAACTCCTCTCCACCTCTCCAGACTTCTGCAAGGCGTTACATGCATCACTTTGAAAATGTCTGTGTTTGGCTGTAATTTATTGGTTTAGATGTATTCTTTTTTGTAATCAGTTTCAATCTTTCACACACTATATATATGTATATACTATTTATATTTTTTTTTCACTCCATACTATTTATGAATAACTACCTCCTTCACAGAACTCATTCCTGCATAGAACTTAATTTTTGCCACTGAAATTAATTTTTTGAACTATTCAGGATTAAAGAGAGGTCAATAAACCAATTACTTTGGGCAACGGTGCAAAATCGGTACTAGTAAAGTAATTAATGCCCTTTTCATTGTTTCCACATCATGGAGTGTTAATAAATTGGGCTTTTGTCACTATCCAGTAATTTCTTTACAACAAATTTCTTCATTCCAATCCATCTTTTTTTATGGTTCCCTGTTAATACTTTAAAATACCAGACTAATTAGGTTTGCATTTCAACTGTTAAGTCACAAGCTCCATTTTCATCTCTGTTCAGACTCCCTATTTTCTGATATTCCTAATGAGGCAATACTTTTATTTAAAGGGTGTGATCCTTTAAAGAATTTCTAGTGGCTTATTAGTTATGTGAAGAGGATCTTTCAGGAGTTCCCACGTATATCGCTTAAGCACAGCACGGCGGCACACACATTGGAAATGAACGCTAGCACGCCATTAAATCCAGGACCTCCTATTACCTGGAGTTCATCTTTTTATAGGATCAGCCTGTTTGCAACCGCAGCACTTTAATTACTCCCTTCCCTCATATGATATTTTGATTCATTTCATGCATTTGAAATGTGTTCGCTTGACCATGATATGAGCTAATCATATTCTTCACCTCCAGGAAAGGTGAAGAGAAAAAAGCACAAATGAGTAATATCAACACCCATGAAGACTACTGGACAGAAAAGAGGGCTTTCCCTGTATTTCAATTGAGCTCTGTATCTTCCAAGCTCTGTATCAAGTCATACACAACTCAGTACGGAGGCTGGTGTCACACACAGCAATTCATAGAGTCACCCACATGAAAAAGGCTCCTTCTCTGTAAAACAGAACTTAATCTTTTTCCTGTCAGGAACAAGAAAATGAGAAAAGATGGTAATTTCTCTTCTGCGACATTAACTGTGTGAATTTTTACTCTGAAAGGGACAGAAGTAAGTATTTTGAAAAGAAAATTGCAACAGCAGGAGGAGCACTTTTGCTGAAAACACTGCATAAACCAAAACATCCTTTTAAGGACATTTTCTTCTGGGGAGAGAAAAAAAATAAATTCTAGGGTCTCCCACCTAGCTGCTACTACCAACATTTACAGAGAAAAACCAAGGTCCCACTGTGCTGCTTTTGGCTGTGATAGAGTTAATTTTCTTCATAGTAGCCAATATGTGCTGGAACAGTGTTGGTAATACAGGGATGTTTGCATTATTGCTGAGCACTGCTTACACAGAGGCAAGGCCTTCTCTGCTTCTCAATCCACCCTACCAGTGAAGAGACTGGGGGTGCACAAGAAGCTGGGAAGGGACATAGCTGGGACAGCTGACCGCAACTGACCAACAGGATATTCCTTACCATATGGCAACAGGCTCAGCATATAAAGGTGGGGGAAGAAGAATAAAAGGGGGAACATTTTAAATGATGGGTTTTGTCTTTCCCCCCCCACTGCTGCCCTGGGGATGGATGAACACCTGCCTGTCGATGGGAAGGGGTGAATGAATTCCTTGTTTTGTTTTGCTTGCATGCATGGCTTCTGCTTTACCTATTAAACTGCTTTTATCTCAACCCACAAGTTTTCCCACTTTTTCCCTTCCGATTCTCTCCCCCATCTCGTTGCGGGGGGAGTGAGGGAGCGGCTGTGTAAGGTTTACTTGTTGGCTACAACCTGGAAGAATGAGAAACCTCATTTCAAGCAGGTCAGCCAACCCAACTGGAGAACAACTGGGTTTTCTCCAGTCCTTGAAGAAAACTCAAAGATCACTGCAGTCCAGGCCTTTTGTGCAGTAAGATACTCTGCACGGCAGACTCACAAGTGGAATCAATGGGCAGCATCACTGTACCAAATGCTCCTCATGCCTCGGAAATGTGTTTGCAATTGTCCTCCATCCTCAGACACTGAGATCCTACACATTGACATAAATGCTGTAGTGAGTTAATATACAGGCAGTGCTGAGATCTGAGCACATACTTCAAACATTTCTGAACACAACAAGAATTATGTCTGTATCTTAAATGTAACTTTGGCCCATGTGCATTTCTGGTCCTTCTCCCATTTCTGAGTTGCTTGCGGTGAAGAGCAGGAAGGGGCAAGAGCCAAGCATGCCAAACACAGCCTACATCACCACCTCCGCTTCACTCAGTGGTGAATGAAGTCATTATCTTGAAAATCTGGACCTGGAAGAAGTTTGAAACCACTTACAGCCTCCAGAATTCCACCTGGGAGATAATTTGCCAAGGTGCTAAGTGGAGACAGAGCCAAAGTTCCTGGTTTAGCCAACCCAGCTGTATGGCAGCAGCCTCCTGCCAAGAACATGGAGGTACAGAATTGCAAAGTCAAATATAACACTGAGCAATTCTCACAATCATACACTCAATTTAAATCCCTGCACTGATGTTTGTAAAAGGCCTTGAAGATGAAAAGTTCTATGCACAATAAGACCTGAGTAAAATTATTAAAACCAACACTTCATGAAAAGAGATTAATTATGTTATTACTGTTCGCACATATGAATTTTCCATTAAAATAGAAATTTGGGCCCCAGTTCAACCAAGTATTTTAACATATGTGTAACTTATAAGTATATGAGTAGTCCTATTTCAGTTAATGAGACCACACCTGCTTAAAAGTTAGGCATGTGCTCCACTACTTGGGGCCTTGTGATTAGAGAGACACAGGCATAAAGAGACAAGTACTACCTCTTTAGGCATCTTGATTGCAAATAGTGACGTGTTTCCTTACCTCAGAGGCATGTAACTACCTAGATACCGAAATTTCTACCCACAAATGTGACCTAAATGCCTAAAAGTCTGCCACATGGAACATGTCAGCATGTCCTGATATTGTCCCACAGGTAAGCACCTACAGATCTCTCCAAAGGTGCCTAGTGTTAAGGATGTGACTCCTTGATGAAATCTTGCCCAGACCTTGGCTTTGAAATGGTACTATTGACTCCTACCACTTGCTGACTACCTAAAGCAAAACCAAACTTCCCTCTTACTTTTCCCAACTTTGTTCAGTACAAACAGAACTAAATGGAGATTACTCCAGTTCTAAAAGTGCCCATAAAGCTTTTAACCACCATACTGAGTTTAAAAGGCACAAAGGTACCTTTGAGGGATAGGGTTAAATACCATTAAAATTCAGGAGAAAAATGAAAACGATGGTGAAAAATTATTCTGAAGTTTTTCAAATAAAAGATGTCAGCATATCCAGTTCTTAGTGAATACTGCCCTTTAAGGAAAATGAAGGAAGCACAAAATTCTCTAGACAATATCTTTTAGAAATTTCCATGGCAAATACTGTTCTTGCAGTTCCTTTTTGTATATACTTTTTACTGACTGCAAAGCACAGCTGCTACTACCTCCATTTGCCTTGTTTCTTTAGATTGAGGATGAAATATAACAGCAATCAGAACTTTATGGCCTACCTTATAGTTTGTGTTTCTGAAGATATTTATTAATTTTATGCTCTTCACTCTTTAAATAATTTCTTAGGCTCCTCTTGAACTGTTTTCTTTAAAAGTTAAGTTCCAAGTGGAAAACAAATCACAAAGCAAAAAGAGCTCAAGACTTCTCTTTCTTTTTAAACTCTGAACAATGCACAATAACTGCCCTTTCCTGGAGTCACAATCGTTACA
The DNA here is from genome assembly GCF_003984885.1 of Neopelma chrysocephalum. Classification (NCBI taxonomy): domain Eukaryota; kingdom Metazoa; phylum Chordata; class Aves; order Passeriformes; family Pipridae; genus Neopelma; species Neopelma chrysocephalum. The sequence goes on from NW_020897693.1 coordinate 8,036,631, forward strand.
GAGAGACCAGGAGGAGGCTCTTTTAATTGATTTCTATGCAATTTCCATCTTGAGAAGAGACCCTACAATTGAATTTTCCTTTCTGGAATGGCCTAAGGATCATGTACTTGCAAATGGACTCATTAAAAGAGAATCAAAGGAAATTTCTCAGAAAAAGAAATCCCTCTCTTATTTTAGTGATGCATATATCATTTTGTGATACATAACAATCTGCCAGAAGTTAGTCCATCTAGGAAAGTATATATCCTACGCCCAAAGATCAAACACTTTCTATGTTTTGAGATCAATATAGCAGCAATTTTTTCAATGTAAATAAACTGCAAATAAAACCTATACAAATATTGTCATTTGGAAGCCAGAGCTCTGTTTACTGCTTGAGGAATAACTGTTTTGCTTTACGATCATCCATCATGTGAGCCAACTGAGAGCACCCAAAAACCTTAAAAAAAAAAAAGTAGGAGAAAGAAGGCAATTCTGGCAGATAGAGAATCTCATTTTAGGTAAAGAAACTTTGCACCTGGTGCTCTCTTTGTAAAAAAAAAAAAAAAGTAATTTATTTGGAAATGAACCCTGCTTTGAAAGAAAAATCTGGATAAAGTGAATACTAGAAAGAAAGCAAATCACTTATCTTTTTGGAATAAGAACAATAGGGCTTTTTAATTACAGATATTTTATATAGAACTAATTCAAATGCTGTGTAATGTAAAAAAGACTGAAGTACAGAAACTAGTGGGAATCTAGATGCATTTAACAGCCATGTAAAATGCCTTTATTACTTGGCTTCCTCTTGCATAAAAGCCATTGATAAGTTTTTCTTCCTAAGTAATATCCACTTGCTATTTTACCCTGATTCGACATTCTCTTACACACACACCACACACACACACACACGTGTAGATACACTCCTTATAGCCAGCGCTGTGAGAACTCTCCATCTGGTCTGCAAACTGTAGAATTTCCTTTCCCATCTATCTCAGAAATATAGTCCCATGACCCATGGGTCACCATCTGCTCAGTTACACTGGCACAATGCCTAGTATGCTTGAGGTAATGCCACCATCCTTTCCTCCAATTGTAAACTCCCAACAAGGCAGACATCTACCAGAGTGTTTGCACACAATGAGGCAGCTCCCAGTGAGATTATAGTTAAGACACCACAGAAATTCCCTTCATCTACAGTAGCCTAGGATGTGGGAATGACCAAAGACACATGCAGTCTCTCTTGATCAAAGGTCATTCTAAGGAACAAAGCAGTCAGTGCTGATGTGTCCAAGATAGCATAATATAACACACACGCATAATTGTGTCCAGCATGTGTGGTTCCCCCCCAGTTCCTCTCTTAATGATCTTTGCTTCACTCAGTATTCATTTGCGTACAATCTCCTATTCTCAGGATGCCCTAGAGCAGAACAAATTATACTAAACATAAGTGAAATCAAACAAAGTTTTCATTGAGTACCATTCATAACATTTACAAACAAGTCTCTTGTGTTAAGTTTCTCAGAAATAATTGGCAGGTTCAGTTTTACACCACTAGATTTTCTTTTTTTTTTTTCCTTTTTTTTAAGGTGTACCTATGCAATACAGTAACCAAATAACCAAAAAAATCTCACATGACTTATTTATTAAGAATGAAGGTAGTGGAAAACTTCTGTATCATAAAAACCAGTAGATAGGAACAAATATAAAATTTAACCAAATTAGACAATGTTCGTGGAAAGACGTTTTTCATGTGTTTTTAGATATTAAAACAAAAACCTAGGAATGAATGCTCACTACTTTCTGCAGCAGATATTACTGCAGGTAAAGAAGGTAAAAGCCTTCTTTTAAGGTGTTTCAGTAGTTTAAGTCTAGAGTAACAAAGAAGTACATGTGCAATTTACCTCTCTCTCGTACTTCCCTTTTCAGTCCCACTCCTAGGAAACACTCATTGCAATTTTTGTTACATGCTTCTCTGTGGCTCACTTTTTAGCAAGTGTTTTGAAACAATAAGAAGTCAAAAGCCCACTGGCAGAACAAAACTAAAATAGGCCTGTTTCTAAAAAATGGTGCCATTTATAGCATGTGCTTCTCCCTAAGCCATCATTTCAGCTTCATTACTCAACTGCGTAACACTTTATTCAGGTAATGTTACACTGGCAGAGTTATTTCAGCAACATTATGCTTATTAATCTTCAAGAATGCCAAAGCTAAAAATAAAATCCAGTGTGAGAATCTAGGCAGGGTTACGACAGCATTTCTCAAGGGATCAAAAAGTCATTACATTCACTCCTCAGAGGGAATTTTCTTCTCAGCCTTAAATCTTGCAAGAGGAGAGGTCAGACCTCCAGCCGGCTGCGTGCACATCAGCCAACAGAGGTGTTTTCCTCTGTACGGCTACACACACTGATAGCAACGAGGCAAAGCTTCACAGGCTTTTGCCTGAATTCAACCCAAGCGATGCAAGTGGGTTTGGGTGAAAAGAAATACACACTGAGGAGATTGCTGGCAACTCTCTTCCCTTTTAACTGTAGGAAAACGATCTTGTCATCCAAATAATACAGAAACTCGGGTCCTTCTTGAAGCATTCCTTGACAGCACTAAAAAGTAGCATCAGTGATTTAACCCAATGCTCATCTACGTTTTACAGAGGAAAACACCGTTTCCTTTCTAACTGGGATTTAGACATTGCAAGCAACTTAATGCTGTACTATCATATGAGGCTCCTGAGATTCACATGTTCATCTCCAGCAGGTTGAGTCCAGCTTGTGGTGACAGGGGACAAAGCTGCCTACAATGACCTGTTCCTAAGTGAGCTGAGTACCTAATTAGTTTGACTATTTTTGATAATCCAACTAAATAGGCACTTACTTTGGTGTCTTAAAGCCTTTAACATTATCTGAATTCATTAGAAGCAGAAGGATAGAGTATTAGAGAGAGGGAGGGAGGGAGAGCTGGGGCTGGTGGTGGTAAGGATATGTGTGTCACTTCTACATACACATATATGAGAATCATCAAACATCAAGGAACAGGGAAGAACTTTCTTAGCTGGAAAACAGCTAAGGGAAATCACTTGACTCCTAGAACCTTTTTCTTCCTCTATATTTGGAGGTAACTGTTGACTTTGCTAGTTAAGATCCATATTATTTCTCAACCTCTGCTAGTGTTCCCACATGTGACTGGACTACATTTTCTTTTCATTATGCTAATTTACTAAATTTCCTTGTTAAATTTTAAATTGAGGGACAGTTATGTCAATTACTAGCTGAAATCTTCTTGATTACTTCCTGCACTGATACTTAATATTCAACATGCAGGTGTCAGAAAACATAACAGGAAAACAGCCTGAGTAGATACAACCAAGGACTTCACATGGGATATAAAACATCTTGGAAAAACTCCTGTGTCTTTCAGATGAAAGCATACTGTAAGTGTATTAACATTAAGCAGATATCTGCAGCAATTACTGCAGGAAATTAACTTGGAAAATATGAAATTGCATGGTAAGGTTATGACAAACCCTCTGAGGAGAATTTGGAAGGAATTGGACATTTACTTCAGAGCAAGACATGGATCTGCATTCTCACATATGTGCTGGTTCCACACCATGCTCCCTGCCTCAGGGGACATCATGACTTGACCTTGCTGCACATTTCTCTAAAACAAGTTTGTTACAGAATTAACTGGTTAAAAGAAAGGAGCAGACCATACAGAGCAGAAAGATGGTTGAAAGATGAAATGTATTTTTTCTTGGCTCAGTGTGTTTATTTTTTTGTCTTGCTTAGACCATTCCAGTAACATCGTTGGAATATAAATGTAATCCACAAGTATGAGACTAGACTGAGTGCTGATTAATTTAAGTGTCTTAAATCCACAGCTTCGTGTATGAGCTAAGCTTGGGTCAGAAACGCCAAATTAAATAGTGGCGTTACTCTTAAGAAATAACTTGTGACTTGGACAATCCATAAGGAATCAATAACAAATTAAAACCAGTCAGTAGCAGTGAACTGAATAAATGAGTCATTCTTCCCAAAACAAACCTAATAGTAAAGTTCATTTGTCCATCAGGAAATTAGCGCTGTATTTTTGAAAGGTGCTAAATTACTTTTTAAAGATATCATAAAGCTGATATTGAAAACCAGAACAGTTAAAAGGCAGCATTCCAAAATGCTTCAATCTTACTTAATAGGTAAAAGTACCATGTTTATGCTTAGTATTTTGTTCTTCACAAATGGGTAGAAAATTCTTCTGTTTCACTTTTGAAATGTTTACACAGCACAGCTTTCCCAAGAAGTCTTTTGGAAAAGTTTCCAAAGGATTTGGGAAAGATTATAAAATAATGTTATTCAGGATTAGTTCAGAAGCAGTAACTGAGCCCAGAACAGCATTGGAAAATGGGCAAAAAGTAAGATACTCATTATGCAGTGTTAGTTGAAAATGTAGTCTGATAAGAATCAGAGCTAACAATTTTGAATTTTTCCAGGAATTTCAGGAATTGTGACTAGGTATGAAATTGTTGTTCAGACTTAAAGGAGTTCAGTATTGGCTTATTCCACATCAAAATAACATTTAACCAACTTTAAATGCATGTGTATTCAACAGGTTGGTAGAATACAAAAAAAAAAAAAAGGAAAGACTTGCATTAAAGGATTTTAATAGCAAATCTGTGTTAACAAACTGTGCCTTAATTTGAGAATAATTGTATTCTCCCTTTGAAAAAAAAATTCTGAATGATAGATCTAAAATCACCTTTAACAACTAAACAACACTCTGTTTTGCTGACAGCAAGCTCACCAGGAATTTTTCAATGAGCTTTGAATCAGTTCCTAACACCTGAATACATTTCAAGTATGGCAATGTATTGAGCAAAACGTTTTCTTATTCTGTCAAAAGACCAGATCATGTAAAATTGACCAAGAACTTCTATTCTTTTGGATGTTGAAGTATTTCCTCATATCTTTTCACAATATTACACCTAGAGAGCAACCTCTTATGTCTAGCACAACTTGAAAAAGAACAGATAGTGCAACCAAAGATCCAGCCTGTTCTCAATCCTCAGCATAAAAACGCTGAGCTATTCAGCAATAAGCACCATGAAATATACTGCAAAGTTTCCCATTATGCAATGATTGGCTTTTTCCTCCAATACCACAGTCTATTTCTTCTTACTATTGCCTGAGAAAATTCTAAATATGTTTACACAAAAGAATTTACACTGTAGAAAACACCGGCTTTCCAATGCGGTTTTTTTTCTCCCAATACTCCATTGAAAACTTTCTATAAATAATTTTTTCCTCCAATTAACATGTGTTATAAGACCAGCAGAAAGATCATAAATTATTGTTGCTGTAGGCTTTTCAGTGTAATTTATTACTGAAAAGTCATGAGCACCGCTTTGGAAATGCCAGCCTGTGAATCTGTAAACCTAGGAAATTAAGAACTAAGCTGGTCTCTTTACCCCGAGGTCAATTAGAAATGACACCAGCAGACTTCTTGGTGACCTGGGGAGATTTATAGCTTACCATGCTAGGCCTGTGGTTCAGCCAGAAGATTAAGATCAGAACAGCACCTGGAAGACTGTCATCAGTTCAGACAGGCTGGACCAATGGCTCCAGGCTAAAATGTGCACAGGAAAAGAGGTCATGTCACGCAGCCTTTGTTTTTACCAGGGCTAAGGCACATGTGGAAGGTACCCATTAGAGAGAGAGCTGGACTAACAAAGGTCTAGTATAGGGGCATTGGACTGTCCTGTAACAGGAACAAAGGCAACAAGTTGTCAAAGCACTCTGACTTCTCTCATTACTAAAAGTCACCTCCAGAGATATTTGCTACTTGATGAGGCTTCATGTGATTTCCAGATCTTGCTCTTTATTACTTCTCCTTTTTTATTTTTACAAGTGCAACCATTAGCTACAGAATGGCTCACATCATAAACCCTCATGATTTAGAATAAAAATTTGATCACTTCACTCTGCTGTGAGAATCTTATAAGAAAACAAAAAAGGTTGTGTCTTTTAGCCACTCATAAATATTTTATAATTTGGTAAGAACAATGGCCTACAAGGTTAAAGTTCAGGTCTGTAGTAGTCAACGAGATCCTTGCAAGACAATAAAAGGGAAAGCTACTCTTTGTTTTATAACAACTTTAGAAACAACTTCACCGAGGCAGTGGGAGCTTACAGACTTTCCATTGTATTCAAGTCATTTGTGCAAGTTCCCCTTATTACAGCTTTGATAAATGATGTTTGCAGCGGAAAAGCTGTTTAGGGTTTCTGCGCATTGTGAGTATTTAGATCCATGTCAGGTACTCAACAGAGACACACAGAATAGCACACGGCTTAGAAAGTAAATGTCATTTTTGGAGGCAACCACCACCCAGGCTCAAAGAAGTATTTGCTTAATTTCTTCTACTGTATGTAGGCCCAGATTGGACAACAATTAGAGAAGAGGAGGAGAAATCATAATCTTTGGGTTCTCAGCGTCACACTGTCTTTAAAATGGGAATAAAAGAGACATCCAACTCATAGTGCTGTGAGGCTTAATTAATGCTCAGAATGCTATTTATAAGCTGAATAACTGAAGCCCCGAGACAAGTAACTACTAAAATTTGTTACTTTTGAGAAGTCAGTACAACAGGGAAGTTCTTAATCTCAGGTTTTTTCTATCTTTCACAGTATAAAACTAAGCCCTCTAAAAAAATGTATCCGAAGGTGGCTTAACTGAGGATTTACTAACTTAAGACACGGTGTTCCTCATTTTGTTATCCCCTCTGGGTTTATAAAGTCATAGGTAATAACTCTAGACACGAATCTGAACACTAAGACTTATTACTGACCTACCTGATTAAAACATATCTTGCAACATGTCAAGTGCTCAGAAAATATGAACCCCAAATTCTGTTTCTGGCTTCAGATTTGTAGATGTCACTTCATAGCCAACCCTTTTTGTGCACATAATTTCTCATTTCTGCCTCAAAAGTTGAGGTTCTCACAATGCCTGGACAGTTAGAATTATTCTTCTAGTTAAATATGGACAAACAAAAATGTCTTGATGTGATCTTTTTTTGTATTCTGAACAATTCCTGGAATTCTTTGACCCATCTGAACAAGCTGTAGTCTTAGATGGAATGGGAAATTACGATCCTTAACAGTGCTTCATATTAAAATATATTAAAAAAAAAAATAAAAATCACTGAAGCTTAACAAGCTTTTGATTTTTTTTTTAAACTGTTTTTTTTTCTTCTGGGTGTGTTTGATGTCCTTACAATCAAAGAATAGTTTGCTCAACTAAAAAACATGAAAAGCTTTCCTACCCTTCCCTTGCCTTCTCTCTTGGAAGGAGAGCCAGTGCATTCCATGACGTATTTGACATCACTCTGCTAAGCACTAGTGCTTTGAAATGGGTATCTAATAAGTCTTTCTAAGGTTCTATACATGCAAATAAATGTATTATCTATAGAAATAATACCAAATATTATTAATTCTATCTTTGATGGAACTGACTGAGAGAAAAAAACACATTGGCAAAGTCAAGAAAGATGCAGGTGTAACAGTATGAACTGGCTGCAGCATTCATACGCAGTAGCTTTTCCAGCTGTTTGATTAGACAAACATCTGATAATAATCTCAGAATACCAGACACAAGCACAGAGTGTAGGGCTTTTCTTGTTGTTTATTTGCATCAATTGAGAACATCACAAGTCTCTACTTCCTATCTTTACAATAATCTGTTCAATATGGACTTAAAACTGCACATAGAGTTATTACTTTTTCCTCAAAACTTGATGTTCTTCACAGTGTATTAAATCTCTCCACAGAAACCACAGTCAGTATAAAGTTTAAATGTTTTTAAATGTTTCAAGCTGTCACATCTTTTTCCTCCATGAGATCGGAGAAGGAATAAAATCAAACAGCTCTTCTCCTCAGGCAACTTTTCCCAAGTGACGGAGTCCAGAGACTGGCTTTTTGGCATTTGTTATTATAATCAACTTTCCATAGCTTTTACCAAGGCATAATCCTTAGTATATGTTTAACCAATGCAGATAGATTTTCAAGTCATACAACATAAAACAAGTGCACAGGGTGTTATGCATCATCAAGAACACAGTGGATAATGTTCAGGTATCCACTTCTTTTCTACTCCAATTCCATCCCCTTGGATGCTCTAAGCTCTTATTTGAATGACCCCAGTGTTTCAGTCTTAATAACCTTCACAGCAGTCCATTCCAAACATTTATTACTCCTGGGTTAAAAAGTATTGCTCAGCTACATCTGTTCTTAATTTGATTTTGTAAAAGTTTTTTCTTTTCTTCTTTTTTTATTTTCCCCCCAAATGCACTATTTTCAGTGGAAGAAAGATACCTAAAAGCTGTACTTAGGGAAAAAATTACACAGGCCAATGTACGTAAGCGGGTGTGGCAAGCATGACTTTTATCAGAAAGCCGAATTAATGGGCACTGGCTGATATTTAGAGCTTATGGGCTTTCTTGCCAGAGAAACATCTCTCATTTTGGTGGACATCCTTCACTCAAAAGTTGAAATATATATACACACAAAGGAAAAGGTTCCTGCTGGGTATCCTACTGTTGCTCTCATTTAAGTTTGTGATGAACAAGATATCTTGGACACATTCAGCTCTTTTTGCTTCCATACATGCCACAGACAGCATGTGGCAGACAGGTCCAGTACTGCATAGATACCAGGGTAGATAGGGATCCTGCAGCTCCAACCACTGTGGGCTTTGGGCAGTTACACAGACCATTAGCAATGCTGGGAAATCTGAGGAAAATTAAATTCTCTGAAGCTGTATTAATAAAGCCATCCTGTGCTGTGATCGCCCAGAGTGTGATTTATATATGGTCAGCTTTGCTCCTACTTGCTTACCCTGTTTTGACACATAAGCTGGGCACATTGCTCCCTTGGGACTGGACAAGACTGACGAGCTCAAGGGGGCTGCTAATCATAGAATGGCCTGGGTTGGAAGGGACCTTAGAGATCATCTAGCTCCAACCCCCCTGCCATGGGCAGGGTTACCTTCCACTAGACCAGACTGCTCAGAGCTCCATCCAGCCTGGCCTTGAGCACTTCCAGGGATGGAGCATTCACAGCTTTCCTGGGCATCCTGTTCCAGTGCCTCATCCCTCTCACAGTTAAGAATTTCTTCCTAATATCTAATCTAAACCTATTCTCTTTCAGTTTGAAGCCATGTCCCCTTGTCATGTCACTACAGGCTCTTGTAAAAAGTCCCTCTCCATCCTTCCCATAGGCCCCTTCAGGTACTGAAAGGTTGCAATTAGGTCACCCCAAAACCTTCACTTTTCCAGGTTGAAAGATCCCAATTCTCTTGGTCTTTCCTAATATTAGAGGTGCACCATCCCTCTAATTCTCTTCATCGCCCTCCTCTGGACTTGCTCCAAAAGGTTGATGTCCTTCCCGTGCTGGGAATCCCACAGCTGGATGAAGTACTCCAGGTGAGATGCTACCAGATCAGAGCAGAGGGGCAGGATCACCTCCCTTGACCTGTTGCCCACGCTTCCTTTGATGCAGCCCAGGATGCCACTGGCTTTCTGAGTGGAAAATGCATATTGCCAGGTCACATCCAGTGCTGCTTTGCTCATGGGCCATCTGCAATGAGTTGGTTTTTTTGCCATGGGCAGGGCTGTCTCAAAGATAACTGGTGGGCATTGTCACACCCTGAGAGATGCTGCAAGTTAACAAAATTGTTCCTAGCATGTCCCCTCCCATTATACAGGGTGAGGGGGAAAAAACCAAACAAAATCAAATACAAAGTTCCTGCTAAGCTCCCAAGCAAAACCAAGAAGAGTCACACAGGCACATTTTCTATTCCATTTCACACACCATGATTAGTAACAGCTTCTGCTTTCCTCTGAGTCACTATTTGAAAGCATTTTTTAATGCTTCACAGAGCAAAAAGGACTCTCTGCCCACCAAGAGGGAACTTTATGAAAGTTCACATCAATCGACAGCACCAAAGCAAACCATGCTCCATCCTGCTTCAGTGCCCTTCTGGCACTGCTCTGACTGCAGCGCAGACAGTAAACAGTAGTGTGTTTGTGTGCAAATAGCATTCTCCTGAATGATGTCTGCACCTGTGTAAACTGACATCACTATCTTTTTTTAAAATTCAGTTTATTTAAGGAGTTCACAAGAGACACCTGTTCCATGCACAGGCACAAATGACATTCAATGAGCTGAAAAAAAAGTATGTCTGGAGGGTGGGGGGAGGGCAAAAGCAATTTGCAGGGCCCTATTCACAAGCATGTTTATATCTCCTGGTCCTACAACAGACAGCTTCTGCTGCTTTCATTTTCTGGTCTTGTGGTCTAAGCCAGTATTTGCAAAATAAAATACAACTACTGAGTAAGTAGTTTGAAAAATGAGTTTTCAATAATGGCTTATTAAAGAGAGAACCTAGATAAATACTGGGGGGAACAGAAGAGAAGGGCTGAAGCAATCAGAAAACGGCCTGGTCCCTGCCTCATTTCTGAGAATGGCACCCTCCCAACTCCCAAACACTATAAAAATCACGACAGCAAAACCCTCAGCTTAACAGCTTATACAGGAGCTTCTACAACATTTTCCTGTTTCACTCTCAGTGGTCATGCTCTGTTCTGTTCTGTGGCCTTTTACAGCTGACACAATGCCTGGGTTTGGGGTGTTTTAGGTTTTTTTTGTTGGTGGTGGTGGTTTTTTTTTTGTTTTGTTTGTTCGTTTGGTTGTTTTTTGGTTGTTTTTGTCCTTGAGGAAGGGCACAGTAGGCTTTGAAGGTTTGGTCTCCATAGCGCTCACACTGTTCTGTGAGGACACTGCTCCTCTTTGGGACATCTGCCCCAGATACAATAAAGCACGAAAAGACTATTTCTAGTCTGGAGGGAATGGAGAGACAGAAGGTGCTCACATCCCATCTCATTGAAAGCATTTTAAATAAAGCTATACTGATATTCTCAATTGCTAGTCACCCAGTTGATTCTTTCTTACTGAAGTAGTAGTTTTAAAAATATTAGAAATGCATCAATGGATCAATAAGATAAGAAGATTTCCAGAAACTAAATCCAATTCTAGCTGAAAACTAGTTGGAAAGTCAAGGATTTAATGTAAAGAAAGATATATTGAGGAAAGTCAGATGGCAAGGACAAAGACTTCCAGACAACCATGGTGACTAATTAATTCCCACTTCTTCTTCTCTCAGCACGATAAGAGTCAGGGACCAGCTCTGCAGGAGTGCAGTGAACACACAGTGAAGAAATTTAGAGTAAGACAGAAAATCAGAAGTAATATGGCAGGAAAATCAGCTAAAACTGAAATATAGCAAGGTGGAACAAGGCAACAGGATGTGAAAATCAATGATTTTGAAACACATAATGATTCTGAAAATTAACATAAGACCCACAAAGTAGCAGAGCTTGATTTTCCATATACAGTTGTTGTAACATACCTGTCACAACAGTCATATTTGGGGGAAAAAGATCAATTCATGCCATTAGACAAAAGAAGCCTTTCTGCCTAAAGAACAGTTTTGTTAATTTCAGTGAAATAAAGATGGAAACCAAGTTTGTACCATATCAGGACTTTGCATCCCTAAAACATCAAAACCTTTTGCCTCTTTCATCTATCAACAAATAGCTCATCTCATGTCAATGCTTTAGACTTTTCAAAAATTAACCTAGAGCATGTCATCATCTGAAGTAGGGAAAATGCAACAAAAAATAACCAGAAGCTTATTTTAAAGGCTATCAGTTGTACCCATTTTTATCAGAAAAGCACACAAGACCTTATACCTCACTCAGTCTCTACAATGTCCCTTTTTTGCTAATAAAAAGCATTTTCCTGAGCAAAACTTCACTAATATTTAAACACTGAATTTTATTTCAATGGAATTTGAATTTTTTAATCTCACAAGTAATTTTGGCCATCATACTGGATAAACAACTCATATCTTCTTGATGTTTCACTGACATGCGAGTGTCACACCTTAGTCCTCTCCAGAGACCTACCATTCTCATAAACCCCAGTGCTGTTCCCAATCCCAATCCGCCAGTCTCCATGTCTGTAATGATGGGAGGCAGACACACAGCCACTTCTTAATCACTAGGAAGACCACGTAACAGAAACCACAGAGGTTTAATAGTGGAGACCCTCAAGTAACTTTACAGTATATAGAGGTGCTAAATGCTAAAAGAAAAAGCTTGAAAAATGAGATCTGAAGTACACTTTTCCACAGGATCACAGAATAGCTGAGGCTGGAAAGGATCTTTGGAGAATTTTCAAGTCGAACCTTGCTGCTCAAAGCAGGGTCAACAGGAGCACATGGCTCAGGGGTTTGAATAGCTCCAAGGAGGGAGACTCCACAACCCGCCCGGGTAACCACTATCCACGTTTAAGCAAGCAAAAATGTTTTTCCTTACGTTTTAATAAAATTTCCTGTCTTTCTTGGCAATTATTTATGGCCACAAAAATAGAACAAAATATAGTAGAGCAGGTCAATTGTTCCCCGTGAAAAAGAACCCCTTGTAATTCTTCTATAGGTCTGTGCCCTGACATCACTTAACTGCAATACCAACATGCTACCTAAGTGAGAGTCTGGAACTAACAATTCATTCACAACTTGTTAGTGACCAGTTTATAGCACAGAAAAAGCCCAAGCAGATTAACTGCTTTTTAATCTAGGCTTCCATTTCTGCATGGATTCAGCATGCTATATTCAGCAGGCTGTAGATGCTCATGGAAATTGAAGACAAAGTTCCTTTCCTTTGTGCCAAAGTCTAGGCTTTGACATGTTTGCAGTGATTTGATTTTATTTAGAATTCATTTTGTTTTTAAATGAAGAATTGCCAACGTCAAGTCCAGTTCTACAGCAACTGCCCATCTTCCTCTTGAGGATCTTTTAATTCTTTGAGATGACAGTCTGAAAACACCACGATTTTTAGAGCCCTCATCTCCACATTTCACACACAAACCCTTTTGCGTCCTGTCAATTTTAACACAGTTTATTGGGAAGTTCAATCTAACCCAGATGCTTGCTGACAGAAATTTTACAGGTGATGACAAGATTCCATTAACTCAATGCGCATGATGTTAGTTAATGTGAGTTTCTGAGAAATCTTAGTCCATGTTCCTGGCCCTGTATCCTCATCTATTACTGTGCAAAGCCCTTTTGCTGAAGCAAAACACAAAAACAATGTTTGTATGAGTTACAGAGATTTACTTATCCATATACTTCTACTTAAAGTGTGAAAACAGACCTGTTATGTGATGGTCTGTGAAATAATTGCTAGTCTGACAGCCAGATTGAAAATAAGAGTACTTGCATGCCTATAGATGCAGAACTAGTCAGCCAGACGGGATTTACAAAACCACTTAAGCAAGTCGGGTTCCTGGGTTTTCTCTGATATTTCCCAGATACAATTGGCTTCAGAGTGACTCTGCGTGATGGTTTGGCCTCACCTTTTATTTTGTGACTGTAACACACCAAAGAAGGCAGAATCTTGTTAGTATGGGAATCCACTACCTGAGGCTGGACCAGCCTCCCAATATGTGCTCTGCCCAAAGATTTGGGCTGTGAGGGGGATGCAGCACTTTTGAAAACAAAAGCCTTCTTTGTTAACTATCTCGATTCTGCTTAAATTTAAATAAATTAAATATTTAATAAAAATTAAAAAATCATCATTAAAGTGTCTGATCTATTATGGGCTATTTTTGTCCAATGTGAGGAACACATGCCTAATTCCAAAACTAGTACAGTTACTTCTCTTCTATGGTACGCCCTCTCTATCACAATATGCTCCTATTCCTCCTGCCTCCTCACCCTCTGAAATTTCCTTATCACTGCAATGAGATATAGCAACTTTCATATTACGATCGAGTAATGACACTTCGATTGCTCATGGCACAAGGCCAGACAGCTCCTAAGGCAAGTCATTATTAGACTGCAATACACACCAAGTTGAGTTTCACTGCTGAAACGGATGATGGAAAGGTACAGAGTAAAATGAAAGCAGAGGCACTAATTTAAAGCTATCATGTAAAGCAGTCGGGAATCCTGCAGTGCACAAGACAACGTGCTTCTCACTGTGCCTTAGAACCCTTAAACACAGGGATGGAACAGAGAAGAGATATTGAGAAATTACCCTTACCCTCTTAAAAATAAAAGGCATATCAACTACACCTGCACTTCAGTCTAATGGAAGTGGAGTACAAGAAACGCATTTTCCTGAAGAGTATTGATTCACAAATTATTGATTCCACCAAAAAAGATCAACAAAAGCGCAGTAAATTCAGATTCTGATGAACATAAATCTGATATTTAAATCAATCACTAGAGCACACCTGACTAATGGTTTAGATTCAACTGCCACTGAGAATTTCCTTGATTTAACATTATTTCATTTTCATTTATTTTAAATTCCATTATATTAGCTCAAGGGTGCAACAATGTAAGTCTCATTTCTTGACCATTATTCTCTCACATAGACACAGAATTTCTTCAATATACACTGTCTCAGAGAAACAGATTATCTCACAACTCTATCTTCCACAAACCCATAAATTCCATGGCAGTTATGAAAAAAATTGCTTCACATCCATGGAAAAGGTCAAACAAATAATTTGCTCTCACACCAAGCTCTTTTTCCTCCAGTCACTGCAAATTCAGTTAATAGAAGTTGATGGAAAATTCTCAGAAGAAACCCTAATTTCTATCCTTTACCTAAGTGTGATGACATTTAGGTAAAGGTAAAGGATTTTTTTAAGCCTTAGTTTGGATAGTGACATGATGGGGTAAATCTCAGACTCATTTTCTGACCTTCCTCCAGGCTAGCTGTAGTGAAAAGCTTTTTTTGAGAAAAAAAAAAACCCAAAACAACACTAAAAGATTCCCTGGTTTCAGAATTAGGTGTCGGGGGGGGGAAGAAAAAATCCAAAAGGTGAAAATTATCAATAAAACCATAAGAAACTGGAAGGCCTGAGCGGAAAGTGAGATTTCATTTTTCTGTCCCAGACAGACTATAGAAATTGAAGGATCTGAAACCTGTGTGGATCCTGACAGAGGTGATCAGTGGTAACAGCAGCCTCCAGTATTGTTTGTTGTGAGATTACTGTTTCCTAAACTTTAATGTTCTCTGTGCAGTGTAAACACCCTTAGGAGTACAAACACAGGGTGGGGGAGAACAGCAAGAAACAAATGACACATGGCTGTGGAGCAATACACAGGATGTAACTCCAGCCTTTCATGGCCTTTAACTTTTGGGTGGAATTCTTCCCCTTATTCTAATTCCTTTATTACAAGGAAAGGCAAGGAGGTAAAGAAGAGAAGGAGAAATATGAGAAACATTAAGAAGTGATTTCACACTCGCATTTTACCTTAAGCCAAATAAGACATTAGTTTTCAACGATGAGAGAAATTGAGCCATTTAAATGGAAAACCCGCCTTACCTTCTTCTTGAAAGGCTGAGCAACCTTCTTCTTGAAAGGCTGAGCAAAGTTTTCAGCAGACTACATTTCAAAGTTCCTAAACATGTGCAGATCACTTTTTACACCTAACTGTTGAGAATGCAGACATAAGCTTGTGAGAATTTACTTGGCAAGGAAGACTTCGTGTATCAATTAACAATTTTTCACCTCTTAAGCGGTAAACATAGCAGTCATTTCACAATTCCTAACTCACTATGACTGCCCCATTTAAATTAAATATATCCCTAAATCCTGCCTCAGGAAATAAGTTGTGAGTTCAGTTAGTTTCTGAACAGCTTAAATATATCATTAGTATGAAAATGATCCCTTTTTATGAGGTGCTGTTATTTCATAGGATATACTTAATGTTTAGGAATGTGTACATCATATACTGAAATTATGTACAACATATAATGAAACACATATAAAATTGCAGTAGCACCAGGAGCACCACTGCAGCTGGGACTCTGACAGACTCTCCTTTATAAACTTATATTTTAAAAATACAGAATTACAAGATGAAACCTGAAAAAAAAAACAAAACAAACCAAAACAAACCCCAAACATTTGGAGTATACAGGTTACAGTTCATGTTTTCTTCATACAGAAGCAAAGACATGCAAATAAAATTCCTGCCCTTATTCTGAGGTACATTTTCTTGTTGTAGGACCAAAAAAACTGCTTTGCAGATTAGATTTCCAGTTGCTGGATTTGGGGGGGGAGGGGGGAATATTATTTGATTCCCTCCTTCTCCCCCCATACTCAGTGAAACTCAGCAAATTTACCATCTGCCATAAACAAAAGCCTGGTTGTTGCTGTGCTTCCTTGAGAGAAGACCTTGTAGATAAGTGTGACTATAATTCCCTATAATTCCAAAAGCAAATTCCAAAAAGCATTTCACTAGATCAGGAGAGATAAGCAATTCAATCAACAAAAAGAATGTTTATGAATATACTTAAATTGATGTTGTGCGTGTACAAGAGTAAAAAATAAATCACAGCAAACATACACTTTAAAATTGGAGAATTTGAATAACTATTTGATTAATTATACTAATTTCTAAATGCATATTTTTATCACCAAAAGCAGGGGGTTAAGTACATAATCTAAGGTGATGAAGGGCAAAGAATGTTTAGAAGCTGTTTATTTGTCTATAGGAATAGATGTTTCTCCTTTCACGGGATCATCACACACCCATCTGCCCCCTGTTATTTACAAAGCCACCTTAACCAAATCATATGGAAGTCACATCCTCTAGTGCCAAGACAAAAGTTAGCACAGAACCTAACCAACTTCCTTGGAAAAATGATAGGCAATCTGTTGGGAAAAGGCTAGGGAAGAATAACGAAAGCAGATTTTGTGCAAGGACTTTAACAAATAAATTTTCTCCAGAAACATGTAACCTGAGAAAAAACTCTGGCTTGCCTGATGTCAAAATCAAACCTATTTATGCCTTAGTACATTGGAGAAATTGTTCATGCCTTTTTTCCAAGTTGAGCCAAACAGATTTTACACGATCCTGTTCCAGATAACACTTCTGTTGATTTTATATAAAACTGCTTATGTACCACTGGAGTGGGCATCTGCCTCACAAACTCCAAGGCTTCACATCACCCTTTGGTAAGAAGTTAGGCAGCAGAATCACATTCCACCTATTCATCTCTTTTTCAAGAACCAGGTTTTCTGTCTTTTACTCAATCAGAAATCAGCCATCAGGGACAAAGGCCCTCAATTAAGAAAACTCTTAAAGTCCTACTGTGTATACAAAAGCAAGTGCATGCTTTTGCTGAATCAGCTGAGTGGAGAGAAGCAGGCTACACTGCATTTACACAGAGAGAACTTCCTAATAGCAAGCCTGATATTGTTCCTTTTCTCAAGACATTTACTAAAATATATCTACCTATAAGAGTTATGAAGCGAAATACTCAATGTACTTTCTAATTCAAAACAGGAGTGATTCTACAAGTCTTAAAAATTGGGGAGGGGAGAGTTTAGTCTTATATGTTGTAAACATCTGGATTATTTTCAGAAGAAGAGTATTTTTCAAAATTGGACATACTTTAGCACTCTTTCTCAGTAACAACCCTAACTTTAATCATTCTTTCTTACCAAATGTTCTAGAACAGAATCTTCAAATTTCCAAATATAAATTCCCACTTGTCTTGCCTATTCATATGCTGAATTTCAGAGACTTGGAATGAAAAGTGCTAAGTAAATAATTATATACCGCTTAGATATGTATTTAAAGTGTTATGTTACACCATGTTACACTCAAATGTAAAGTTGCTTAAAAGACTCAGAAGATTTCCAGAATCTAATACTGGAAGTTAGTAGTTTTTTCCAACTGTTTCTCTTTTGATCATAATACTCACACAGCACTCAACAGAAGGCAAAAATAAACTGTGTGTTTACTACTCTCTGCAGCTTTTGAAGTAGGGATAAGCATGTTTCTCATGCTGTAAAAGGCTAAAGAGAGCCTACATCAAACCAGTCCTAGCTAACTGACAGGGAGATCCTGGAAACAGTCCTGAGCAATGATCCCCTTGATGGCATTACCTCCAGGCAGGCCAGCCGGGCTCCCTGGATCACTTATAGGTGGGGAAGGTGCAGCCACACTCCCCAGCTGATCTAATGAGCCAACCCAAATGTCTGCTGGGTAGAACAGCCGTGTTTTCCTATGGTCCTCAAAGAGAAGCAGTCATGCTCCTGCTCAGTGTTAACAATAAAAGCAGAAACTAATCACTGGCCGATTGATTTAACAAGGGAAATCCTTAGATTTCCTAATGTCCAAAAATATTATTGAATGACAAATTCTGCCAGGATTCAAATAGCATAAGAAACTGGAGAGCCCAAGAGGTAATTCTCTTTCTAAAGCTCTTAATATTACAGATGTTCTTGCAAGTTACATCACTGGTGACTTTCAGCCCTTAAATGCATGCTCAGGCTGTATTTCACAAGAAGGAGATCAGATCCTGTGCCAGAATATGAAGCAAAGAATTCTAAAAAGCAATTGTGGACAAGCTGAAAATATAGCCAAAAAATGTCAGGAAAAATAACAACAACAAAGAACAAATCAAAACATGTCTTAGATACTAAGTCAATTATGCCTCAATGGTATCAAATAAAAAATAGGGTAATGCCCTAAACATCTAAAAATAGGTCTAGTATTTCACAGCAAAAACTAATGCAACAGGTTGTATGGCATTACAGTTTCAAGACAAATGTGCTTTCCGTTTTTTGGCTACTGGACAAAGGTAATTCTACATCCAAATGTAAAATCCAATACGCTATCAAAAATTTTTTCCTACTCCATTTCATCGTGGTCTACAAAGTGGCCTGGAAGAGCCCCAAAAGCAATGTTTGCCCCTAGTGCTGTAGTTTGTTATGTTCTGCACTCTGCAATTATTTACATGGTTTAAAAAAAGGAGTGGGAGAACAACTGTGAAACGCATTGTGCAACCACAGATGACTTCATGTTAACCCCTGTTACTGGGTTCCACCCTCGGGTCAAATGCCTATGAGTCAGTGTCTAGCACAGATGAATGATGTCATCCTCACACCACCTCTTTAGCAAGAAAATGTGGTAGAGCCTTTCATTGCTGATCTTAAGAGACCCTGGGTTACTAAATGAAGTTCCCAAGATAAAAAAGAATAGGCCTGAACTTAAAAAGGCAGGAAATGAGCACATCACTCCAACACCTTTGAAACAGATTCTAAGAAAAAGACTGTGATAGATCATATACAGTAAAAATGACCAACAGGATGCATGTGTAAAAAGTCAGAAAAAGATTTGCATTACCCTGTCCCACTAAAGCCAGCAAACAAGGGATATTATTATATCGTCTACCCTTTCTAACACAAGCAAATGACCTAAAATAAAATTACACAGGACAATTGGTGAGATCTCTCTTTCAGGTACCCCAGCAATGATAGATCAGATAGGCAGGGAACAATTTGATTTCAGTGAAACCTGCATATAGTACACCTGTGTGGATTTAAGGAGATAGTCCCATACTGTTTCAATGCACTGAAATATGCAATAATTAGTTTAAAAGCAGTGCAATTCTTTGATTTAAAAAATATCTTGAAATTAAAATCTTGAGTGCAAAATCACTGCATGTGAAACCATCAACTAATTAATGACTTTTTTAAATACAGGAAAGTATAAAAGTGAGAAAGAAGTGGAATGGGCAAGCATACAATAAATGTGCTCCTAGACGAGAACGCATAAAATTACTCAGAAAATACTTAAGGTGGTATTAGACCAAACTTGATGTGACATTAAACATGTTCCACGGTGCATTCCTGGTCATGAAGGCTCCTCTGTATGAGGGCTCGTATGACTTGTCTTTGCAGGAATTGAGATCTGCAAGAAGGACATTCTAATTTCCTCAACTCCAAAAGTGGTATTTCCCAGTGAAAGGAGAAAAATAGAAAAGCCATGAAGGGGAACTTTCATATAATGACTTTATACAGCCTGTCAGAGACTCCGGAAGGACGGATTTAACAGAGTTCTTACTAAACAGATCCAAGGTGATCCACGTGCACATGGAAAGAAATAGCAGCAACTAACTGCTTTCTGTAACATTGTGATAGTAGGACAGGATTTTGTATTTTTTCCTAAATGTAAAAGTCTATGTTATTTCCAAAATTTACTTCTAATTAATGTGATGGTTTCACAGAATCACAGAATATGTTGAGTTGGAAGGGACCCACAAGGATCATCAAAGTCCAACTCCTGGCCCTCCCCAGGACCCCCCCCCCAGGAGTCACACCATGTGCCTGAGGGAGTTGTCCAAACACTTCTTGAACTCTGTCAGACTTGGTGCTGTGACCACTGCCCTGGGGAGCCTGTTCCAGTGCCCAACCACCCTCTGGGTGAAGAACCTTTTCCTAATATCCAACCTAAACCTCCCCTGACACAACTTCATGCCATTCACTTGGGAAGTTTGTAGAGGTACTGACTTGTGTCTTTCTGAGGCTCTAGCAATGGTTGGGGATACTGTAAGGATGTTTGCTCTCTCAGCTAGAAGGAATATCTTGTCTTCTCTTTTACACTATGCTCTGCATTTTGAAATCAAATAAATATTAAACCAGACCAGCATTCAAACAAACCATCTTTCAGAGGAATTCTAGTAGGAGTGAAATACATATAACTAGGAATATAAAGTATCAAATTCCATTGCTGTTTGAGAACACTGGCAGCTAATAAATTCAAATATAGACATACATAAAGGTCTGCCCTT